>NC_057813.1:89942723-90079586 GCF_018294505.1 Triticum aestivum
CAAATCACCTTCTCCCTGGGAAGCTCCCTTCTCCCGAGCCGTGAAACCTCAGCCCCACCTCCATGGCGCCCCCACCGCACCAATTTCACAGCCACCCTCCTCCCTAATCCCGGAGACGCTGTCCATTTGCTGTCATGCACTGGGCCGTGTGCCTCTTACTCCGTGCTGCTGGTGCTGCCTCGACGACGGTAGTCGTGAACCGTACCGGAGCCGATTCACCCCCGCCGTTGTTCACGGCGCCGGAGCGGCTCCAACTTCGGATCTGTCCAGAGTCCTCGCGCTGCTTCGGCGTAGCCGTCGACCGTCGCGACATCGCTCTTTCCCTGCTGTCGGTCGCCACCGCAACCGTGCCAGCCTCACCGACTCGGCAGCTGGACCTGCCTACTTCACCATGTCGCCAGATAGGTCACGCCCTCATCTCAAATCACTTTATTTAGGCATCAGTTGTCTAAATTTTTATTCTGGGCCAATCGATTTGCAATTGGAAGCAGCACCCCTCGAGGCGGCGGAGCTCCTAGGCTGCCGGTTGGCTGGTGTCTAACGTAAGGGTGCGGGGCCGCAAGTTCGCCGCGGAAGCAGCGCCTAGATGGCTATCTTTTAGAGTTTCGTGGGTTGAAGGTACTGCCGCCGCCGGATCTAGATGACGGGGAGTCTTTGTGGATTGGCCCGGGGGCGGCGCAACCACGGCAATGCGGTGGGGGGAGCGGGGTTTTGGCCGGGGCCACGGACGACGGAGGCAGGCTGCTCTGCCATTGGTCACTGGATCTACGGGGAAGATTCCGAATAGTGTCAGCTGGGAGGCACAAGACGGCCAGCCATCCGGCGTAGATCGGACAGTACCAAAATAAAATAAAATCGTGTGACCCCAATTTAGTCTTCAGTCAACAGACGTGTGACCACTCTCGTACCTTGCTGTTGATCTCTTAGTGTATTTCTTCAGATCAAAGAGATATGTCGTTCTTAACATTATGCGTTATCTGCATCTTCAGACACACCATCTTCCGACTCACCGCAGCTGCTCCAACAAGGGAAGCATACACCAGAAGGGAGCTATAGTCCCCACTCAACAGTTCCCTGCATCGAATGCGCGTGCCCGACATGCACAGCCACAACAACTGCAGGGCCATCGACAAGTCAGCACATGATGCTCACTCCTATGGATGGCAGCCCGATAGGTTGTACCCTCATCTTACTTCTGTGCAACATTTATGGCTTTGTTATTCATCTAAGCATGGAAAATAGATCATCACATTTCACTATATATTCATGCTGATCTCTTACGGGTCTTGTTCAGGAGTTAACGTTGTTCCATAGTTCAGCTAAGATACTTGTTCTTTAGGTAACACTGTTCCATAGTTATCATCCATCAGCCAATGCTATCCCACAGGCTGGTGATTATAGTATTATACCACTTCTAGTATTTCCTATGTTGTTCTTTAATACTTTTGTGTGCCATCTAGTTAATCTCGAGTACAAACGATACATATTCTGTAGCTTTCATCTGTGTTCTCCCTTTAGTTTATGAGACCTGTTGCTGCTAGTTAACCCCAGTCCTACTATTTATGTCATCTCCTACAGGCACTCATTACATAAATCTAACTACTAGTTGTCTTCCATGCATGTTAGATATAATTGCACACACTGATATATCCACAAGAACCTCACGGAGCAATGTAAAGGCCAATAAACTTGATGTCAATGATACCCAATATGATGGAACATGTAAAGGCAGTTCTTCAGAAGACTTGCAGAAAGATGATGAATCCTCTTCACCCCACAAGGTCCTTGCTCTAACTTGGCCTGTGATATGGGTACAACATGCATATAATGTCCTGGAGTGTATCTACTCTGTTGCAATGCCATGTGCTTAGCATGCTGATCATGCATGTAAATATGTCATGCCTTCCTGTTTTTAGTACCTATTCCATTCATGATAACATGTTTTCAAATTCAAGTACTGTCATTCTACTCTATCACAATGCCATCTGCTTAATTTGGACATCATGCTTCTGAATATCTTATGCATTGTTATTCATCAGTATGTACTTCATCTGTCTACCATACCATGTTTTTTTACATTGAAGTGTTGTTCTAGTGCTCTGTTGCAATGCCATCCTATTTTCCCAATCATACACGTGTATGTTGCCTTAGTTATTTCTATACGTATTCCGCTAGCATACAGTTTTACATTCAACTAGTGTTTTTTTTGTTGTGTTGTCCTGTCGTATCCCTAGCTCTTACACCATACTCCCTCCTTCCGGATTACATGTTGCCGAAATGGATAAAAAAGGATGTATCTAGAACTGAAGTACGCCTAGACCCATCCATTTTTTTCCGGATGGAGGGAATACATGTCAATATGTCATGCCTTTCTATTCTTCAGTATGCAAGGGGAAGACGACTATGTTAGAATCTGAAGGGTTACAAACAAGGCCTTTGCAAAAGATCCAAACACCAGGAGATAATAAACCAACGCAGTTTTTATAGATACTGCTCCAGCACAGAGAAACCCAACTCCTACTGATAATAAGCAGATTCCAGTGGTCAAAGAACTAGTCTGCTCCAGTCCAGCAAAAATATGTCAACTCAATTCTAAGAAGCGTGTGCGTATCCTTGCATCATGAAATTTTATAGCATGTTGATCATATTTTCTACATGTTTCTTACCCATCTCTCTTTTAGAAAATAAGCTTAACAGACAGAAGATTTTCTGCAATGTTATCGTTTATGAGGGAAGATTCTTGCAGGAATTCTCTGTGCTCCAATGTAGATGTAAGTACCTGTTGTATATCACTATATTTTTACATTAGCATGTATTTTGTTAATCGGCATGAATCCAACCTTTATTTGATCTAAATTTAGTTGTAGCAAAATATATGATTAAAGGCCACAATGTTGATTTTTGCAAGGAAAACTGCCTGGTAGTTTTTCATCCTGAGCTGCATGAGTGTACTATCTCATATCAGTGGGTTTGAATACTTTGGTTCTGCAGTGGGTTTTTCAGTGTTTTTTTTACTGTATTGTCCTGTTGTATCCCTAGCTCTTATATCATACTCCCTCTGTCCGGATTAAATGTCGCAGAAATGGATAAAACTAGATGTATCTAGAACTAAAATACGCCTAGACCCATCCATTTATTTCCGGATGGAGTGAATACATGTCAATATGTCATGCCTTTCTATTCTTCATTACCTATTCCATCTCTGTTGTAGCATGTTTTATAACTAAATCACCATTCTTCTATATAAGGCCTTCAAGGGGAAGACGGCTATCTTAGAATCTGTAGGGTTACAAACCAGGTCTTTGCAGAAGATCCAAACGCCAGGAGATAATAAACCAACTCCATTTTTCATAGATACTGCTCCAGCACAGAGAAACCCAACTCCCACTGATAATAAGCAGATTCCAGTGGCCAAAGAACTAGTCCGCTCCAATCCAGCAAAAGAATGCCAACTCCATTCTAAGAAGCGTGTGCGTATCCTTGCATCATGAAATTTTATAGCATTCTGATCATATTTTCTACATGTTTCTTACCCGTCTCTCTTTTAGAAAATAAGGTTAAACGATACAAGACTTCCTCCATTGGGAACGTATTTGAGGAAAATATCTTGCAGGAATTCTCTGTGCTCCAGTGCTGATGTAAGTACCTGTTGTATATCACTATATTTTTACATCAGCATGTATTTTGTTAATCAGCATGAATCTAACCTTTATCTAATCTAAAATTAGTTGTAGCAAAATGTTAAAGGTGCTAATGTTGATTTTTGTAAGGAAAATTGCCTGGTAGTTTTGCGTACTGAGCTGCATGAATGTGCTATCTCATATCACGCACATTACTGAATTGTAGTGCTTCTCTGGTTGCCCATTCATTCATTGTGTCAATGTTTCTTTCGTATTACCTTAGCTGGCAGATGATAGCTGTGCCATATTGTGTTAATTTGGTGTAGGCTAGTTGCCCAAACGTTCGTTGTGTCAATGTTGCTTTCCTATTATCTGACTTGGCCAATGATAGCAATGCTAGTGTGTTAATTTTGTGCAGGCTGCTGAAGATAAGAAGACAAACTCTGAAAACAGCAAGGCAACCCCATTATTTCTTTCCAGTAAATCTAGGCTAGGTAATATGGCAATAACTCATGATTAATCTGTTTGGTTCCCGTCCTAATTTACGTTATGATGCAGTGGTCAAGACACTCTCCACTATCAATAATACAAGCCTGCCAAAATCGCCATCTAAATCTGTTCAGTATCCTCTGTCTCGAATGCAACGGAATAAATGTATGTTTGTGAACCAATTAATGGCTGAAGCAATGATGGAAATGGTGGATGAATCAGAGGTGCAGAGTCGTGCGACACAACAACTGATCAATGTTTTCAGAGATAGTGTGGCAAAGCAGCAAGAACTTGCCCACATGCTTATGGGCGTCATCTGTGCTGAGGTTGCAGATTGTGACGTTGTAGATGGTTAGGTTCTGCTCATTTATTTGCACTGGCATCAATCTTTGATTGCCCAGTGGATGTAATTTCCTGTAATATATTCTGGATGTGCAACGTTATTCCCTGTATGACGTACCTTTGCTCGTCGTAATGGGCTCAAATTATCTAATTTGGCCTAAAGACATGAACGAACTTTAGTGGGCCCATTGAGTTAATGGGCCGTTACTAGGCCGAAAGTTAATGGTCAGCCCTCTTACCCCCCGGGTCGTTAACAAGACGAGATCAAAGCGGGCAATAGGTGGCCCCAATTTATTTCATGGCCCATTAACAGGCCGTTACTAAGTTTGGGCTACATATGGCCCAACTATACTGTAGGCCTTTAGCAGGCCGAAAGAGACAGCGGGCTTGTATTGGACCATGAAGAGCATGGGCCGCTAAGAGGCCGAAAGTCAGGTCGTATTGTAAACGGCCCAACTGTGTTGTGGGCCTTTAGCAGGCCAAAAGAGAAACCGGGCTGGTATTGGACCATGAAGGGCATGGGCCGTTAAGAGGCCAAAACTAAGGTCCGACTACAAATGGCCCAACTCATTTATGGTCCGTTAACAGGCCGAAAGGCACACATGGCCGAGAATTGGCCCAACACTTAAATGGATCGCTAAAAGGCCAAAACTCAGGTCCGACTACAATTGGCCCAACTGATTTATGGGCCGTCAACAGGCTGAAAGTGACACTGGGCCAAAAATTGGCCCAACACTTAAATGGGCCACTAAAAGGCCGAAACCCAGGTCCGACTACAAATGGCCCATCAGATTTATGGGTCCTCAACAGGCTGAAAGACACACCGGGCCGGAAATTAGCCCAACATTTAAATTGGTTGCTAAAAGGCCGAAAGATGTACATCCTAAAAATTGTCCCATCCATTAAATGGGCCGTTAACAGGCCGAAATCTCATCGGGCCGATATTGAGCCCAAGTATATAGCGGGCTGTTAACGGGCTCGAACTGACGATGGGCTGCAATGGTGTCAAATCTTTAATGGGCCGAATTGGCACATCTCGTATGGGCCGTGGGCTTAAATGGACCTGACACAAGTAGGCGTTATATGGGCGGGCCTGCTAATTTTTACTGGGTTGGCCTTTTCACCAGAATGGGCTACTATTGGGCCGTGCCACGTGTCGACATATCATAGGCGCCTATCTGACCCACTGACGAGCTGACACATATTTCGTCCAGCCAATAAGAATTTTACACGTGGAAATTTCCCACTGGTCGGGGCTGTTAACGGGTTATCGGATCCAAAACCCGACCCGATAGCTTAACGGCGTTCCGTTACGGTGGATGCCACGTGTCGGTCACCCTTGACGAAAGCACTTCTGTGACGCGCGATTTATCGTCATGGAAGTGGACACTTCCGTGATGATAATTTTGGTAATGTCATGGAACACTTCTACATCAGCACATGTATGACTATCTTGATTCTATCATAAATTTGTCATGGATGTACATGCATGACAAAAAAAAGCGACCTACTGTGACAAACATGTATCATCACGGAAGTGTATTTTTTTGTAGTGGCACCTCCCCCAAGCTTGGCAGTTGCCAAGGGGAGTGCCCATACCCATGTGATTATATCTCCTTCTTTGTTGTTGGTGTGATGTTCTTGGCAATGATTCCTCTCAGGATACGGTTCTCCTCCTCGAGCTTATTGACTTGCTGCTTGAGGTCCATTATTTCCTTGCGAAGCTTCCCTGTGACGGTTAAAGCTCCTTGCACCCAAGGGTGTTGCATAGCTGCGGGAGAACAAGTGACACTTCTCTTCATATTTTCATAAGAAAGAAATCTAACATTGGAAGGGATAACCGAGTTTGGAATAGTTGAGCCCTGTAGTTCCCCCATCGTGAATCCAGCTCGAAAGCGAGAGGTAACTTCTTGATCCTCCATGGCATCTACCCTCATCAAGTCAGCCTCCATCTCTTCCTCCGTTGCTGGCCCAAAGTGGTCAGCATCGCTGTTTGCCCTTGGTTCCGGTGCCGGATTAGATACCCGGCTCTCCCCGACTGACTCTTGAGAAGACATCTTGCTCTAATCTGCAGCAGCAACAACTCGAAATGAAAACAGAGGATATTTGCGTGATATGGGAGTCAAAACCTTCGGGATAATATATAATGAATTTTTTCTGACCAAAATACGTATCGTGCAAGAAAACGGAGTCCGGAAGGCACACGAGGTGCTCACGGGGTAGGGGGTGCGCCCACCACCCTCGTGGGGCCCTCGTGTCCTTCCCGGACTGCTACTTATTTTTCTATTTTTCTAAATATTCCAAAACAGAGAAATATTGCCTTAAAATTTGTTTTTGAGTCGGTTTACTTACCGTACCACATACCTATTCCTTTTCGAAGTATGAAACGGTCTGGAAAGTGTCTCTTATGTATTCCTCCGGGGTTACGGTTTCAATAATATTGGTTTCAACATTTATGGGATTACCTGAGATATAATGTTTGATTCTTTGACCATTTACCACCTTCGGATTTGTGCCTTCGAAGTTGTTGATTTTTAGCACCGGAACGATAGACCTCCTCGATAACATAGGGTCCTTCCCATTTAGAGATACATAATCACCTACATTAAACTCACGCTTTTGTATCCTTTTGTCATGCCATCTTTTAACTTTTTCTTTAAACAACTTGGCATTTTCATAAGCTTGGGTTCTCCATTCATCATGAGCTAATATCAAATAACCTCTTCTCACCGGCAAGTTTGAAATCATAGTTGAGCTCTTTAATAGCTCAGTATGCCTTATGTTCTAGTTCGAGAGGTAAATGACATGCTTTTCCATAAACCATTTTATACGGAGACATACCCATAGGACTTTTATATGCAGTTCTATAGGCCCATGATGCATCATCAAGTTTCTTGGACCAATTCTTTCTAGACCTATTAACAGTCTTTTGCAAAATTAATTTGAGCTCTCTGTTGCTCAATTCTACTTGACCACTAGACTAAGGATGATAAGGAGATGCAATTCTATGATTAACGTCATACTTAGCAAGCATTTTACGGAAAGCACCATGAATAAAGCGTGAACCACCATTAGTCATTAAATATCTAGGGACTCCAAACCTCAGAAAAATAACTTCTTTAAGCATTTTAATAGAAGTGTTATGATCAGCACTACTAGTTGGAATAGTTTCTACCCACTTAGTAACGTAATCAACAGCAACTAAAATATGTGTGTATCCATTAGAGGCAGGAAAAGGTCCCATATAATCAAAGCCCGAAACATCAAATGGTTCAATAACAAGTGAATAATTCATAGGCATTTCTTGACGTCTACTAATATTAGCAATTCTTTGACATTCATCACAAGATAAGACAAACTTACGGGCATCCTTGAAGAGAGTAGGCCAATAAAAACCGGATTGCAATACCTTATGTGCAGTTCTATCTCCAGCGTGGTGTCCTCCATAAGCTTCGGAGTGGCACTTGCGTAGGATCTTCTCCTGTTCATGCTCAGGTACACAACGTCTAATAACACCATCTACTCCTTCTTTATAAAGATGTGGGTCATCCCAAAAGTAATGTCTCAAATCATAGAAAACCTTTTTCTTTTGCTTATATGTGAAACTAGGTGGTATAAATTTAGCAACAATATAATTAGCATAATCAGCATACCATGGAGTACTACGAGAAGTACTTATAACATTTAATTGCTCATCAGGGAAGCTATCATCAATAGGTAGTGGGTCATCAAGAACATTTTCTAACCTAGACAAGTTGTCTGCAACGGGATTCTCAGCTCCTTTTCTATCAACAATATGCAAATGAAATTCTTGTAGCAAGAGAACCCATCTAATAAGTCTAGGTTTAGCATCCTTCTTTTCCATAAGATATTTAATAGCAGAATGATTAGTGTGAATTGTTACTTTATAATCAACAATATAAGGTCTGAATTTATCACAAGCAAATACAACTGCTAAGAATTCTTTTTCAGCAGTGGCATAATTTCTTTGAGCATTGTCTAGAGTCTTACTAGCATAATGGATAACATTTAATTTTTATCAACTCTTTTCCCTAGAATAGCACCTACAACATAATCACTAGCATCACACATAATTTCAAAGGGTAAATTTCAATCAGGTGGCTGAACAATAGGTGCAGAGACTAATGCTTTCTTAAGTATTTCAAATGCTTCTACACAATCATCATCAAGGACAAATGGTATATCTTTTTGTAGTAAATTAGTCAGAGGCCGAGAAATTTTTGAGAAGTCCTTAATGAACCTCCTATAAAATCCGGCGTGACCAAGGAAACTTCTTATACCTTTGATGTCCTTGGGACATGGCATCTTTTCAATAGCATCAACCTTGGCTTTATCAACTTCAATACCTCTTTCAGAGACTTTATGCCCCAAGACAATACCTTCATTAACCATAAAGTGGCACTTTTCCCAATTCAAGACAAGATTAGTTTCTTCACAACTCTGCAAAACTCGATCAAGATTGCTCAAGCAATCATTAAAAGAGGATCCATAGACGGAAAAGTCGTCCATGAAAACCTCACAAATCTTTTCAAAAAAGTCAGAGAATATAGCCATCATGCATCTTTGAAAGGTAGCAGGTGCATTACATAAACCAAAAGGCATACGTCTATAAGCAAAAGTACCAAAAGGGCATGTAAAAGTAGTCTTTGATTGATCTTTAGCCGACACAGGTATTTGAGAGAAACCAGAATAACCATCTAGAAAGCAGTAGTGTGTATGTTTGCATAATCTTTCTAGCATTTGATCAACAAAAGGTAAGGGGTAATGATCTTTCTTAGTAGCCTTATTTAATTTGCGGAAATCAATTACCATCATATAACTTGTGATAATTCTTTGTGGGATCAATTCATCTTTATCATTAGGAACAACAGTAATACATCCCTTCTCAGGGACACAATGGACAGGACTTACCCACTGACTATCAGCAATGGGATAAATTATACCTACCTCCAGAAGCTTTAGTATTTCTTTTCTTACCACTTCTTTCATTTTAGGATTCAGACGTCGTTGAGGATCACGAATTGGTTTGGCATCTGCTTCCAAATTTATTTTATGTTGACATAGAGTGGGACTAATGCCCTTAAGATCATCAAGAGTATATCCAATAGCAGCACGGTGCTTCTTTAGAGTTTTCAATAATCTTTCTTCTTCATGCTCTGAAAGGTTAGCACTAATAATAACAGGATATATCTTCTTTTCATCAAGATAAGCATATTTAAGATTATCAGGTAATGGTTTAAGCTCAAACACGGGATCACCCTTGGGTGGAGGGGGATCCCCGAAGATTTCAACAGGCAAATTGTGTTTCAGAATAGGTTCCTGCTTAAAGAATATTTCATCTATTTCCCTTCTTTCATTCATGAACATATCATTTTCATGGTCTAGAAAATAATGTTCTAAAGGATCACTAGGAGGTACGACAATAGAAGAAAGACAATGATTTCATCCTTACTAGGCAATTCTTCTTTAGGATGTTGTTTAATAAATTTACAGAAATTAAACTCATGAATCATATCATCCAAGCCAATAGTAACAACATTCTTTTCGCAGTCTATCTTAGCATTAACAGTGTTCAAGAAGGGTCTACCAAATATAATGGGACAAAAGCTATCTTGTGGGGAACCAAGGACAAGAAAATCAGCGGGATATTTAGTTTTCCCACACAAGACTTCAACATCTCTAATGAGGGAGTCCTGGATTAGGGGGTATCCGGACAGCCGGACTATAACCTTTGGCCGGACTGTTGGACTATGAAGATACAAGATTGAAGACTTCGTCCCGTGTCCGGATGGGACTCTCCTTGGCGTGGAAGGCAAGCTTGGCAATACAGATATGTAGATCTCCTTCCTTGTAACCGACTCTGTGTAACCCTAGCCCCCTCCGGTGTCTGTGTAAACCAGAGGGTTTAGTCCGTAGGACAAAAAAACAACAACAACAATCATACCATAGGCTAGCTTCTAGGGTTTAGCCTCTCTGATCTCGTGGTAGATCAACTCTTGTAATACCCATATCATCAATATCAATCAAGCAGGAGTAGGGTTTTACCTCCATCGAGAGGGCCCGAACCTGGGTAAAAACATCGTGTCCCTTGTCTCC
This sequence comes from Triticum aestivum, assembly GCF_018294505.1. Lineage (NCBI taxonomy): Eukaryota > Viridiplantae > Streptophyta > Magnoliopsida > Poales > Poaceae > Triticum > Triticum aestivum. The sequence goes on from NC_057813.1 coordinate 89,953,292, forward strand.
TGTTACCATCCGCCTAGACGCACAGTTCGGGACCCCTACCCGAGATCTGCCGGTTTTGACACCGACATTGGTGCTTTCATTGAGAGTTCCACTGTGCCGTCGCCATAAGGAATGATGTCTTGTCTCGTCTTTAAAGACAGCACTACTGCTGGGGGAGCTTTGGCTGTCGGCCAAACTCTCCGGCTAGGTGGTTTCATCATGACCGCCTGTTCGGCTGCTGCGCCAACGATGACTTCTCGGGTCATCGAAAACAGCCTCCACGTCAACTCGGAACTCGCCGAGTAGATGGATCCAATGGAGCTCTCTTCCCTAAACGAGCTCTTGGATCGCATCGCCGCCTTGGGAGTCGCTACAGACTGATTGGGCTTAAACCCGATCAAAGGGAGATTAACTCTCCACCGGTCACCCATCACATTGCGGTGGTGGAGGAACAATGCGGTGACCTTTCCTCTATCTTGAGGACTAACTATGTCCGGATTCCTGAGCCCTCCGAGCCGGACACCCATTTACGGGAGGACACCACCCAAGCCCTGAACCTAGAGTCAGGCAGCGGGCCAGACTTATCGGGAAACATCTCGGAACCCGAGCTTCCAAGATTGGAAACTCCTCGGCCCCAGGGTCTCAGATCTGGTGAGGTTTCGGATTCAATTCCACACACCCGCCCAAACATAAGCGATCTTTCCCACATCAGGCAAGAGCCCCAGGAAACAGTACATCATTATTGGGCCAGATTCCTCCTTGTAATGAACAAGGTTAAGAACTGTCGCGAGGAAGACGCAATCTCATTCTTCTGCAATAATTGCACGGACAAGGGAATCCTTAACGCCATAAGTCACCGTCAAATTACACGCTTTGCCGACTTGGCATCCATAGTACGAAAGTACTGTGCGATGGAAGGTGCCTAGAAAACCGAAATAAAATTTTGGGACAATCCGGCCCTGAATACGAACCCAGTCCAAAACAAAAGGGTGCATTATCACAAGACACCCGGGTTAACTACCAAAAAGCAAAAATCCTCTACTGGGCATGAAACCGTACTGGAGAGATGGCTCAATGGACCCTGCAAAATTCATAGTATAGAGGGCGCCATACCAACACATAGCCTTAGAGCATGTTGGATACTCCAGCAGGTAGCCAAAAGTGGCGAGGATCTTCTCATCCCAGAAGCCACAGAGCACCATCCCAGGGATAAAAATATGGTATTAACAGTCTTTGAGACCTTTGCATCAAATAATAGGCGAAAGCGAACACTCCGCAGCCTTGCCGACGTGGCAACAATAAAGCCATGGAGTGACACGGCTATTACTTTCAACGCCTGTGATGAACCTAAATTTCGAACAGCCCGAGCACCAGCTGCATTGGTCCTCAGTGCAATTGTGGACGGCTTTCGACTCACCAAGGTGCTCATGGATGGCGGCAGCGGATTAAACCTCATCTATGAGGAAACCCTTCAAAAAATGGAAATAGACTGGAACCGCATAGAGCGAAGCAGCACAACCTTTAGAGGAATAATCCCCAGTCGGGAAGCGCACTGTGCAGGCAAAATCACACTAGATGTGGTGTTCGGCACGCCGGAGAACTATAGGTCCGAAGAGATTACGTTCCAAGTGGCTCTGTTCAGTAGCGGATACCACGCCCTTTTAGGGCGGGAGGCGTTCACGATCTTCCAAGCCATACCCCATTACGGGTATATGAAGCTCAAAATGCCCGGGCCCAACGGAATCATCACTCTCGCTAGTGATCCGGACACGGCACTCCGTGCCTAAAACAAGACATTATCCGAAGCCCTTGCGGCCGAGGAACTGACTGCGCTGCGCTCCACAGTGGACAGGGACGACGTGATACTTGATAAGAGATCCAAGTCCACCTCCTTTAAACCAGCGGATGAAATAGTCAAATTCCAAGTCCATCCAACGGACCCTACAAAAACAGCCTCCATCGAGGCACAGTTAAACCCCGCCGTGGACACCGCACTACGAGAATTCTTGCGCGAGAAATGGGACATTTTTGCCTGGCATCCTTTAGATATGCCAGGAATCCCAGGCAGGCTGGCCGAGCACAGCCTCAATATTCTAAAGGGATTCAAGCCTGTTAAGCAGGCTCTTCGGCGTTTCTCTGAACCTAAGAGACAAGCTATGGGAGAGGAACTAGCCAAGTTATTGGAGGCCGGATTCATTAGAGAAATAAAACACCCAGACTGGCTAGCAAACCTGGTGATGGTACCAAAGAAGGACAAATCCTGGTGCCTGTGCGTCGATTTCAAGGACCTCAACAAGGCCTGCCCAAAGGATCCCTTCCCACTCCCCTGCATCGATCAAATTATCGACGCCACCGCAGGACACTATTCATTGTGTTTCCTTGACGCATACTCCGGCTACCACCAAATTAAGATGGCGGAGTCCGACCAAGCCGCAACGGCATTCATCACACCATACGACCCTTTCTGTTTCAACACGATGCCTTTTGGGCTCAAGAACGCCGGCGCAACATATCAGCGCATGATTCAGACATGTCTGGAGAAACAAATTGGCAAAACAGTCGAGGCATACGTAGATGATGTGGTCGTCAAAACCAAACACGTCGACTCTCTAGTAGACGACTTGAGGCTCACATTTTACAACCTCCGAACATATGACATCAAGTTAAATCCTGAAAAATGCGTTTTCGGCGTACCAGCCGGAAAGCTCCTGGGCTTCATTGTTTCCAGTAGAGGAATTGAAGCAAATCCAGCCAAGATCCAAGCTCTATCACAGTTGGCTATACCAACAGACCTCAAACAAATCCAGAAATTAATTGGATGCGTGGCAGCTCTAAGCCGCTTTATTTCTTGCTTAGGAGAAAAGGCATTACCCCTTTATCGCCTCCTTCGGCGCACCGAACACTTCGAGTGGACGGATGCTGCCACAGCCGGATTGGAAGAAATAAAGGCCATACTGGCAACCAACCCAATCCTGGCCGCACCTAACATCGGCGAACCAATGCCACTATACATAGCAGCGACTAATCAAGTCGTAAGCGCAGTGCTTGTCGTCGAACGAGAATAACATAAATTCCCTCTTCAAAAGCCGGTATATTATGTATCCACTGTCCTCACTCCATGCAAATCACGGTACCCGCACTATCAAAAGATAGCATATGCGGTATTCATGGCATCCCGGAAACTACGACACTACTTTCAGGAGTGTTCGATTACAGTGGCCTCAGAAGTACCACTCAACGACATAATAAACAACCGCGACGCCACAGGCCGGATTGCCAAATGGGCCATTGAGCTCCTTCCGTTCGACATAACATATAAACCTCGGCGAGCTATTAAATCGCAGGTGTTGGCCGATTTTGTCGCCGAATGGACAGAAGCCGAACTCCCTAAAGAGTACGACACATACTCCAATTGGATTATGCACTTCGACGGCTCTAAAATGTTGGCCGGTTTGGGGGCTGGCGTCGTCCTGACGTCTCCCACCGGCGACACAGTCCAGTATGTACTCCAAATACTGTACACGGACTCCAACAATGCAGCCGAATACGAGGCCCTGTTACATGGTCTCCGGATGGCAGTTTCCATGGGCATTCAACGCCTGGAGGTGCAGGGGGATTTGAACCTCGCAATATCCCAAATAAATGGAGACTTTAATGCCAAGGATCCCAAAATGGCGGTCTATCGTAACACCGTCCTTAAGATGTCAGCTCGGTTCGAGGGGCTCGAATTTCACCATGTGGCCCGGGAAAACAATTAGGCGACAGACGTCCTTGCATGCATCGGTGTAAAATGCGATGCGGACCCCCCCAAACATCTTTTTGGAGAGGCTGTTTAAGCTATCCATGGTATGGGAAGGAGACACCGGTAACAATAGTCCGGACCCGGCCACAACGCCCGATACCGAACACTTTGACATAATCGGAGGCTCTGCCACCGAAATAACACCTTCAGCCCATGTAATAATGGCCATCATCGCCCCGTGGACAGAACCATTCCTGGCCTATTTAACTAGGCAGAAACTCCCCGAGGACCAAAATGAGGCACGCTACATAGTGCGGCGATCTAAAGCCTATAGGCTCCATGAGGGAGAGCTTTATAAGAAAAGCACCACCGGAGTCCTTCAAAGGTGCATCTCCGAAGAGGAAGGGCGGAAGCTTCTGGCAGAAATCCATGCCGGACTCGGCGGCCACCACGTCGCAGCCCGGGCCCTTGTAAGCAAGGCCTTTCGTACATGTTTTTACTGGCCAACGGCCCGGGCAGATGCACATGACTTGGTCCAACGTTGCGTCGGTTGTCAGCTCTTTGCAAACTAAAGCCATATGCCACCCACCGCCCTCCACACAATCCCCATTACCTGGCCCTTTGCGGTCTGGGGGCTTGACATGGTTGGACCCCTTAAAGGAGGAACACACAAGAAAAATTACTTACTGGTCATGGTGGATAAATTCACCAAATGGACAGAAGCCAAACCTGTTAAAACGGCCGAATCCGGACCGGTGATAGACTTCATATCTGGGGTTGTACACCGTTATGGCGTCCCCCACAGCATCATCACTGATAACGGCACGAACTTCACTGCCGATGAGGTAAAACTCTGGTGCAAAAACATGGTCACTAAGCTCGATTATGCTTTCGTCTATCACCCACAAACTAACGGTCAAGTCAAGCGAGAAAATGGTCTTATCATGAGTGGCATCAAACCCAGATTAGTGTGGTCCCTAAAGGAATCTAACACGCACTGGGTAGAGGAGCTCGACTCCATACTCTGGTGGCTGCGGACCACGCCGAATCGTACTACCGGATACACCCCCTTTTTATGGTGTACGGTGCAGAGGCGGTTCTGCCCTGCGACATAATTCATGACTCACCTCGAGTGCGCATGTACGAAGAAAGAGAAGCCGAGCTCGATCGGTAGGACAATCTAGACACCCTAGAGGAGGAGCGCGACGTGGCAAAAGCCCGTTCCGCATTCTATCAGCAACATGCTCGAAGATACCAAAGCAGAGAAGTACGGGCCAAAACTTATAACGTTGGCGAACTAGTTCTACGCCTGCCGGAGAAGAAAAAGACCAAGCTCGAGCCCAAATGGGAGGGTCCCTTCATCATTGACCAAGTTCTGACCGGTGGAGCGTACCGTCTGCGGGATGCATCGGATAATCGGCTTGAGCCGAACCCATGGAACGCAGCCAGGCTCTGAAGATTCTACGCCTAGCGCCGGACTCAGTGTTCGTCTCCTTCCTCTGTCCATTTTTTGCATATACATTATCTGTCCTTTGTTTCTCTCCTTCTTCTTTTATTTTTCCCGATGCCTTCAAAGGCTAACTTGTGCCTTGCCTGCACACCATTGACGCGCTAGCCGCGCTCGTTATACCTGTCGGCTTCTTTCACAGAAGCTTACTTATTTATCCGGGCTTCATGCCCAGCACATGTGTCATCCTTCCGTACCTTTTCTTCGCCATTATATGCATCGATATGACTTAAGTTTTGGCCAAGCTGGGTTGCCTGGCTCTTGTATTTATGCCCTACGTTCCCGTTAATTCGGCTAGGGCATAAGGGGAGCACCTCTACGATTTTTACTGCCGGGTCTGCCGGATGTGTACCTCAGACTGGGTGAAGCTGAAAGCTAGTGTTCTTAAGGGAATATTCGGTCGGTGAACAAAAGATGATTTTTTACTTATTTATTTTCCATATATGCCCCAGATGTTTTTTCCTGCGACTCTTTTTGCAGTCCGGACATGCACTTTAGGGCATGCGACCCAGGGAAAGGAACCCCTAACGGAACTATTCTCCCTGGAAGATGTTTCTTACTAACCATGTAATATAACATAACTAGTTGGGCACTTGTCTGTTCAAGCTCTAATGACCCCTACGCCTGGTTTCCACACATGCCCCGGTTCTTACATAACCGAGAGGGTATTCAGATTCACTCTGGACTATCAGGTCCCGAGGTTGAAGCGAAAAGGTCCGCCATGACAAACGATCTACAATCTGGCTAGAAGGCATTATACATATCACTTTAATTACATAGTCAATTTGACTGACTAAATTCCTCTTCTATACCATCCAACAGGCTGTCTAGCCTACAATCCTATTGGGAATACTTTGTGGCCAATTCTACTTGCCCATACACTAAGCTAACGGGGATCTCTTTCCCATCGGGCCCCACAGGTCCGACCTCGGCCATGTGGTTTGGGTCAGCCTTGGTATACCGCGTCTTCACCATGGCCCAGGCTTCCCTGGCACCTTGACGGCAGGCCGATATCTTCCATAATCGGAAGCGCCGCCGCGCTCCCTTAAGCTTCTCCACAAGCTCTCCAAGGCCTTCGGGCAGGGAGACGGATGGCCATAAGGCCTGGGCAATGCCTTGCTTCACCTGCCGAGCTCATTCGTGCAGTTGTTAGAGCTCGGGTAGAAGATCACCCACAGACTCGGGCATTTCATCTGCGGGACGACCCGTTAGCATACCTACAGACATAACTCTGTTAGCTGGCTTCTTCGTCGAACTCTTCTTAAAAGTTCGTTCAAGCACTTACTGAAAATGCCGCGTCGAAGCCGCTGATTCTCCTTCACGGAGTCCGACAGCTGGGCACGAACATCCTTTAGTTCCACGCTCAGCTGGGTGTTGGCATCCTGGAGATTATTTTTCTCCTACCTAACTTTCATAAGCACGCGCTCGCCAGCCTTTAGCCGGCGTAGGAGATGTTGCTCATCCGGATTTCCTCCAGCGTCATCTGCAATATTGATTGTTAGATTTGCACATATGCCGAACTCTACATGGTACATATCATTTGAGATACGTATTACCAGAGGGGGTCTTCTTGGACTCCTCTTCTGCGGCCAGTGCGGCCTGAAGTTGGGCTTTGCACTCTTCAAGCTCATGGCACAATTGGGTATTCTTTTCTGTAAGAACCTGCATAACAAATGATCCTTAAATCAGTTACTGTAACTGTTTCAAGTCTCAGGGGCTACTGCTATATATAATCATCAAATTTTCTCACCCGTATATCCTTTACATACTGGTCCGTGGCTCTGGCTAGACCATTTTGAGCAGCACGGAGGTACGCGTCTCCTGAGTTGAAGGCATCAAATGCCTCTTGGGAGAAACAAGCGTTCTTATTTGACAGGGATTTGATGATTAAACCCTCCAGTGCCCACGACCTTCACGGGGCAAAATACCTTTAATAGTGTTTCTTGTAATTCTTCTTCGGCGGGGAGGGGAGCTCTTTAATAGTGTAACCCAAATCACAACCAAGTCGCCTGTCAAAGTGGCTTTGTTCTTGGGCTCCTTGGCTTCCGCGTCAAATAATGGCCACCTTCCACGTGTCAATCGAATGTGAGGAGCCAGGGTGTTTTTACATTTACCCCCTAGCTATGCAAACGAGCTGCCTATTGAAGAGCGCGGCATTTACAAGAAGCCGGACACTATTTAACAGGTACTCGGAATTTGGAGAAGAACCCGCCTTGCAATGCCGAAGACAATCTGTGCGCCGGACTCATCGTCATTGAAGCCTGGTTCGGGGGCAACTGAGGGAGTCCTAGATTAGGGGGTATCCGGACAGCCGGACTATAACCTTTGGCCAGACTGTTGGACTATGAAGATAAAAGATTGAAGACTTCGCCCCGTGTACGGATGGGACTCTCCTTGGCGTGGAAGGCAAGCTTGGCAATACGGATATGTAGATCTCCTTCCTTGTAACCGACTCTGTGTAACCCTAGCCCCCTCCAGTGTCTATATAAACCGGAGGGTTTAGTCCGTAGGACAAAAAAACAACAACAACAATCATACCATAGGCTAGCTTCTAGGGTTTAGCCTCTCTGATCTCATGGTAGATCAACTCTTGTAATACCCATATCATCAATATCAATCAAGTAGGAGTAGGGTTTTACCTCCATCGAGAGGGCCCGAACCTGGGTAAAAACATCGTGTCCCTTGTCTCCTGTTACCATCTGCCTAGACGCACAGTTCGGGACCCCCTACCCGAGATCCGCCGGTTTTGACACCAACATCTAACAATTCCCATCGCGGATATAGTATCTCTATTGACAAGTTTAATTGTAACATCAATACCCTCTAACTCAGCAGGTGCAATTTCATGCTTAATTTCTTCGTATAAAGTATGCGGTATAACACTAGCACTCGCACCCATATCACATAAGCCATGATAACAATGATCTCCTATTTAACAGAAATAACAGGCACGCCTACCACAGGTCTATGTTTATCTTTAGCACAAGGCTTAGCAATTCTAGCAGTTTCACCGTTGAACTGAATAACATGCCCATCAATATTATCAGACAAGAGATCTTTAACAATAGCTATATTAGGTTCTACTTTAACTTGCTCAGGAGGTGTATAAGTTCTAATATTGCTTTTACGAACAACAGTTGAAGCTTTAGCATGATCCTTTATTCTAACAGGGAAAGGTGGTTTCTCAACATAAGAAGTAGGAACAATAGGATCACTATAAGTGACAGTCTTTTCTTCAACTTTAATAGGTGCAGCTACTTTTACTTCTATGGGAGGATGATATTTAAACCACTTCTCCTTAGGGAGATCAACATAAGTAGCAAAAGATTCATAGAAAGAAGCTACTATCTCAGAGTCAAGTCCATATTTAGTGCTAAACTTACGGAAAATATCGGTATCCATAAAAGATTTAACACAATCAAACTTAGGTGTCATACCTGACTCCTTACCTTCGTCGAGGTCCCAATCTTCAGAGTTGCGTTTAATTCTATCTAATAAGCCCCATTTCAATTCAATAGTCTTCATTATAAAAGAGCCAGCACAAGAAGTATCGAGCATGGTGCGATTGTTTTCAGAAAGCCGAGCATACAAATTTTGAATAATTGTTTCCCTTGGAAACCCATGATTGGGGCATGAATATAACATTGATTTAAGCCTCCCCCAAGCTTGAGCGATGCTTTCTCCTTCGCGAGGCCAAAAATTATATATATAATTGCGATCACGATGAACAAGATGCATAGGGTAATACTTTTGATGAAATTCCAATTTCAATCTTCTATAGTTCCATGATCTCGTATCATCACATAGCCTATACCATGTCAATGCATATCCCTTCAAAGATAAAGGAAGACCTTCTTCTTAGCAACATCATCGGGTATACCTGCAAGCTTAAATAATCCACAAACTTCATCCACATATATTAAGTGCTCATCAGGATGCTTTGTTCCATCTCCTGTAAAAGGAATAGCTAGCCGTTTTTCCATCATACCCGAAGGAAATTCAAAAGGAGTTTCATTTTCAATAGGTTCAGTAGGTTGAGGAGCAACTCTTTGCTCTACTGGACGGGGTGAAGATACCCCGAACAAGCTCCTCAGAGGATTACTTTCCATAGTAACAAGTGACAGTAAATTTCAGCACACTATATAAATTTTTCCTTACCAAATTCCACCTACCAAAGGCGCTTCACTCCCCGGCAACGGCGCCAGAAAAGAGTCTTGATGACCCACAAGTATAGCGGATCTATCATAGTCCTTTCGATAAGTAAGAGTGTCGAACCCAACGAGGAGCAGAACGAAATGATAAGCGGTTTTCAGCAAGGTATTCTCTGCAAGTACTGAAATAAGTGGTAACAGATAGTTTTGTGATAAGATAAATTGTAATGAGCAACAAGTAACAAAAGTAAATAAAGTGCAGCAAGGTGGCCCAATCCTTTTTGTAGCAAAGGACAAGCCAGAACAAACTCTTATATAAGGAAAAGCGCTCCCGAGGTACTTTGATAATTTGATATGTGGGTGTGTCGGTGTACTAGAATAGGGGTACCCTAGTACCCCGAACTTGTGCACGGGCAGTTGCAGCGCCCCGCGGCAAGGCTTGCCGGGCGACCGCCAAAATCCTCCATGGTTCCTTTGGAGCCATTCAAGAACAAAGTGTTCAAGCAAAGAAGGCAAGACCCCGGCAAGAGGAGCTTGCCGGGAAGGCCAACTGAAGAGACAAGACCCCGGCAAGAGGAGCTTGCCGGGAAGAACATCCAAAGCATATCAAGAAACTTGCCGCGACGCGCCCCGCGTCCCGGCAAGGCCCGGCGAGCGACAAGCTTCTGGACAGCGACAAGATAACATCAGCGGAAGGCATTTGCCGCGACAAGCTATCGCTCTGTACCTACGCTCCAGCGCACCCACCAATGTGTCGTCACGGGACCTTTCCGGGCACGCGTGGCGAGAGGCTGTGCAGCCAGCGGTACACAGCATTAAGCGGCAATGACAAGGATACCACCGTGGCGAACGGTGGCGCCTCTGACGGTCACTTTTTGCACTGTTTGGGTGACTTAGATGGGCATTTAATGCCTTTGTCCCCTGCCGTCAGAGTTAGGTATAGACCACTGTACAAATCACTGTACCAACCGCTTCCCTTTTTCCATTTTTACCCTCACCTGCCTTGCCACTTGTCGGTGACCCCTTTCACGTATAAAAGGAGACCCGTGGGCAACGTAGCAAGGGTTCGAATCCTTCGATAGCCACTACGCATACTCTCTCGGTTTGTAGCTTCCAAGCTCCCGAGCAAGAACACAATACAACCACAAAGCAGCAGTAGGAGTATTATCTCTCCAGAGAGCTCCGAAGCCGGGTAAACTGCTCGTGTGTTTCGCCTCGATCCGCTCTTCATGCGATCTCCGCCCCCCGCCAAACCGAAAAGGGGCTCCGGTCCCATAGGTGTCCGTGGCGACCAGTCTACCACGACATCTTTGGCGCGCCAGGTAGGGGGCGTCGAGGTTGTGTGAACCTGATCCGGCGTTCGCACGAGCTGCATCTCCTTCGACATCTTCATCAACATGCCACTGAAGAAGAAGGCTTCGGAGGTGGCCGCTCCATCCGCGTCGAACCCACCGCCACCAGAGCCAGTGGGCGGTGGAGTAGGCGCTGGCGGAGGAATGGACATCGACGAGGGAGCCCAAGTTGCTGCCAAGTCCAAGGACAAGGCGACACAAACCTCGACGACCGGACAAGCCCCGCGTCCATCTCAGGAGGCGCGGGACCGGCAGCGTCATGGCACTCATGGTGCCATGCGCTTGCTGAATCCAGAACAAGCTGGTGGATCTCGAGACGTCCAAGACCAGCTTGCACGCCAACACGCTGGCACGAGCGTTGTACGGTCGCTTGGACGGGATACTGCTCCTCCTAACGCGGTTAGGAGTTCGAGCACGTCTCGCTCCTCGCACCACTCACCGCTGCCACCATCCACTCCAGCAGAAGCTCTGGCGAGAGCTCAACTGCTTCTAGATTTCCCTCCTACGTCGGACAAGATCGACGAATGGAGGGCCACCATCCAGAGTCTCATCGGCTTTGCCAATGGTGACACTCCGCGGCAACCGAGCGCTTCGCAGCTGCGGCAAGACCGCCAAGCACAAGCCGACGACGACAGAACCGGTGGAGGTGCACCCACCGTGCACTCTCCGCCCCGAAGGCCAAGATCACCAGCTCGCCGGGCCAACCTCGACAGCGACTCTACTGCGTCGTCAGACCCGCGAGCTCGGCGCGATCAACGCCAAGTTCTTCAAGAACGACGGCAAGAAGACGCTCGCACCCACATCGAGCGCCGAAGAGAAGCGCGACGTCAATCTGACCAGCGCGCTGGGCCCGCTGTTGATATGCATGCGCCAGGGGAACCAGGCGATTTACCGTATACGGTAGGTTGCCCTGCGCTTACTCGTGAGCTGCGGCAAGTCCAGTGGCCCAGTACCAAGAACTTCAAGCCTGACGTACCCGAGAAGTACGACGGCAAGTCGAATCCGTCGGAGTTCCTCAGCATCTACACCATTGCGGTGCAAGCTGCCGGGGGACGAGACGACAAGATCCTTGCCAACTACTTCCCGTTGGTACTCAAGCCCAATGTCAGATCCTGGCTCATGCACTTGCCGGACAACTCCATATCTTCTTGGGCTGATTTGTGCCATCAGTTTGTCGGCGCCTTCACAGGCGACCACAAACCCCATGGCCAAGAAAGTGATCTTCACATACTCGTCCAGAAGGAAGGAGAGTCCCTGCGCAAGTACATACAAAGATTCAGCCGCGTGCATTACAACATCCCAGATATCCACCCCGCTGCGGTCATCAGCGCATTCCATCAGAATGTGCGAAACCGTAGGATGCGGGAGGAGATGGCGATGTGCAAGATCAAGGACGTCAGCAAGCTATACGCTCTGGCCGACAAGTGTGCATGCGCTGAGGAGGGGAGGAGACTTCCCGGAGAGACTGTTGGAGCAGGAGGGTTTGACAGCGAGGATGCCGCCCCGGCAAGGAAAAACCGGCGGCGGAACAACAGAAAAAAGAAAGGCAAAGACGTGCTAGTTGTTGAGCAGTCCGGCAACGGAGGTGGCGCCAAGACAGCCCCAGCTGGTAGCTCCGACAAGGAGACTGCCGCGTGCACCAACTGCCAAGCTGTGGCGGCTGCCGACAAGCAGGACGGAACCAACAAGCAGTATTGCAAGATCCACCGCGCCAAGGGTCACGATCTCCAGAGTTGCAAGAAGGTTGAGCAGCTTGTCGAGCTGCAGAAGGTTGAGTACGAGCGACGCGACAAGGAGAAGGCCCAAGGAGGTTATGGCGGATCCGGCAAGAAGCGCCCCGGCCGGGGAGGACGACGCGGCAAGGCCAAGCAGCGGCAAGGAGACAGACCTCCCCGCGGCCGAGACAAGGACGAAGAAGAAGACGAAGATGAGGATATGGATGAGGATGAGACCAGTGAGCAGGAGTTCCAGAAAGCCACTGAGGTCCTATGCATTGACGGAGGTACTTCTCTGCATACTTCGCACCGCCAACTCAAACAGTGGGCGCGGGAAGTCAATGCAGCAGAACCATCTGTAGAGTCGCGCAAGCCTCTGAAATGGTCCAGCATGCCTATCATCTTTGACATTGAGGACCACCCTGATCGCACAACTGCGGTCGGGTTGCTTGCCGATGTTGGTTTCACCAACCATACGCAACCTCAAAGTCACCAAGATGTTAGTTGACGGCGGGGCCGGCTTGAACCTGATCTCCTCAGCTGTACTCCAGAAGCTGCAAATCCCTGACAGCGAGCTCGAAGAGACCGGTACATTCCAAGGAATCAATCCGGGAAGGAGCAAGCCGAAGGGGAAGATCACGTTGCCGGTCACATTTGGCAGCGAGATGAACTATAGGACTGAGAGGGTCACATTTGACGTAGCTGATTTCCCATTGCCATATAATGGGATACTCGACCGTCCAGCACTTGCCAAGTTCATGGCAACCTCTCACTACGCCTACAACATGCTCAAGATGCCCGGCCCGATAAGCGTCATCTCTGTCCCTGGCGACAAGAAAGACGCTCTTATCTGTGCCGACAAGATTTATCGGGATGCAACAGCAGCAGCAGATCGCATTACACTTGCCGCTGAAGCTCCCGGAGGGAAGAGGAAGACCAGGTCCGGCAAGTGCTCTGATGCCCACTCCGGCAAGCGCACCTCTTCGGAGTGCTGCGCTACCGTCGAGGACGCACCATCGAGCTCCACCGGCAAGTGTAACAAGACGATGACGGCCCCACCACAGACCAAGAAGGTGTCCGCCAAGGAGGACGGCACTGGTGGTACCTTCACCATCAGTACCACCCTAAACCCTAAATAGGAAAGCGCGCTCATTGCTTTCCTGCGGGCGAATGTCGACGTGTTTGCATGGCAACCCTCTGACATCCCCGGTGTTCCCAGGAAAGTAATTGAGCACCACCTTGCTGTTTGTCCTCATGCGCGGCCCGTCAAGCAGAAAGTTAGGAAGCAAGCAGTGGAGCATTAAGAGTTCATAGCAGAAGAAATCAAGAAGTTGGAAGCAGCAGGCCTTGTCAGAGGAGTGCTCCATCCAACGTGGTTGGCCAATCCTGTTGTCGTGCGCAAAGCAAATGGGAAATGGAGGCTTTGTATATACTTTACTGATGTTAATAAATCTTGTCCCAAAGACCCATTTCCCTTGCCGCGCATTGACCAGATTGTTGACTCCACGGCCGGATGTGATTTGCTTTCATTTCTTGATGCATATTCAGGATATCATCAGATCTTCATGGCAGAAGAGGATGAGGAGAAAACCGCATTCATTACTCCATGTGGCACGTACTGTTTCATACGGATGCCTTTTGGTTTAAAGAATGCAGGTTCAACATTTGCAAGGGTATTCCATGAAGCTTTTGAGCCACAGCTGCACAGAAATGTGGAAGCCTACATGGATGATATAGTGGTCAAGAGCAAAGATAAAGCAACTCTGATTCAAGACCTGGACGAGACCTTTGCAAATCTGCACAAGATCAACCTCAAGTTGAACCCCGAGAAGTGTGTATTTGGAGTTCCATCCGGCAAGCTTCTCGGGTTCTTTGTATCTCAGCGGGGGATAGAAGCCAATCCCGACAAGATCAAGGCCATTGAGCAGATTGAAGCACCGAAGCGCATCAAGGATGTACGAAGACTTGCCGGTTGCGTGGCTGCTCTCAGCAAGTTTATCTCTAAGTCTGCTGAACGCGCCCTGCCATTTTTCAAAATCTTGAAAAAGGCAGGTCCAATGAAATGGACTCCGGAAGCGGAGGCTGTGCTGCAGGACTTAAAGAAATACCTGTCCTCCACTCCAATACTTGTCGCACCTAAGCCGCAAGAGAAGTTGTTGCTATATCTAGCGGCAACCAATCAAGTGGTTAGTGCTGCGTTAGTAGCGGAGAGGGAGGCAGATGATGAGCCAGCAACCGCGACAAGCGCATCCAGCGACAAGCAGGGGGCTTCACCGGCAAACACATCCAGCGACAAGCAGGGGGCTTTGCCGGCGAGCTCTGGCCCCGACAAGCAGGAGGTGCAGAAGAAAATGGTGCAGCGCCCAGTTTACTTTGTTAGTTCCCTTCTATATGGGGCTAGGTCAAGGTATTCTGGTGTGCAGAAATTGCTTTTCGGTCTTCTCATGGCCTCGAGAAAGCTGCGCCATTACTTCCAAGCACATGAGATTACAGTTGTCACTCGCTTTCCGTTGAAAAGGATACTGCAAAATCCAGAAGCAACAGGCAGGATTGTCGAGTGGGCACTGGAACTGTCAAGCTTTGGTCTCAAGTTTGAAAGCACTTCAACTATTCAGAGCAGAGCCTTGGCAGAATTCATAGAAGAATGGACGCCAACACCAGATGAAGAAATTCCAGAAACGAGCATCCCCGTTGAGGGAGTCCTGGACTAGGGGGTGTCCGGATAGCCGGACTATCAATATCCACCGGACTCCCAGACTACGAAGATAGAAGATTGAAGACTCCGGCTCGTGTCCGGAAGGTACTTTCCTTAGCGTGGAAGGCAAGCTTGGCGATACGGATATGTAGATCTCCTACCATTGTAACCGACTCTGTGTAACCCTAGCCTCTCCGGTGTCTATATAAACCGGAGGGCTTTAGTCCGTAGGACAACATTACATCTCAACAATCATACCATAGGCTACCTTCTAGGGTTTAGCCTCCTTGATCTCGTGGTAGATCTACTCTTGTACAACCCATATCATCAATATTAATCAAGCAGGACGTAGGGTATTACCTCCATCGAGAGGGCCTGAACCTGGGTAAAAACATTGTGTCCCTCGTCTCCTGTTACCATCCGCCTAGACGCACAGTTCGGGACCCCCTACCCGAGATCCGCCGGTTTTGACACCGACATTGGTGCTTTCATTGAGAGTTCCTCTGTGTCGTCACCGATAGTGCGGATGCCTTTACCCGTCTTCAAAGATGGTGTTTACGCCGGAGAGGCCTTGGCTGCCGGTCAAACAATCCGGCTTGGTGGCTTCCTTATGGCCGCCTCTCCGGTCGTCGCTTCGGCAATGACTTCTCAAGTCGTCGAAAGCAATCTTCGCGTCAGCCCTAAAGCTGCCGAGCAGTTAGATCCAATCGAGCTCTCGTCTGTCAACGAGCTCTTCGATCGCATCGCCGCCCTGGGAGTCGCAACAGACTACAATCAGATTGGGCTTAAAACCGATCTGAGAGAGATCAACTCTCCCCAGGTGACCCACCACATCGAAGTGGTAGAAGAACAACTCGGCAATTCGTTGCCATTGTTGAAAACAATCTGTGTCCGGATTCCCGAACCCTCCATGCCGGACTCCCGCGGAGGGACGGACTCTGATCAAGCGTTGAACCTAAAATCATGCGTCGCTCCGGACTCGTTGGGCTGTTTCCAGCAAATCAAGCTTCCGAATTCGGAAGCCCCTCGGCCATTGAGCCCAAAGATGGGCAGGGATCCAGATTTTATTCCACCCACCCGCCCAGACATATGCGACCTATCTCTAATTTGGCAAGAGCCCTCAGAAACAGTACATCATTACTGGGCCAGATTCCTCCTGGTTATGGATAGGATAAAGGACTGCCGAGAGGAGAACGCAATCTCAATATTCTGCAATAACTGCACGGACAAGGGAATCCTGAACGCCATTGATCGTCGCAAGATTACGCGTTTCACCGATCTGGCGTCCATAGTACGAAAGTACTGCGCGATGGAAAGTTTCCGGAAAACCGAAAATCAATTTTGGGATAATCCGGCCCCAAACCAAGTCCGCGGTAAAAGGGCGCCTCACAATCAGGCCCCAGATGCAAAAACCAAAAAGCAAAAACCCAGCAAGGGAAACGGAACCGTACTGGAGGGATGGCTCAATGGACCCTGTAAACTTCATAATACGGGGGGAGCTGTCCCAACACATAGCCTTCGAGCATGTTGGATACTACGGCAGGTGGCCAAAAGTGGCGAAGAGCTTCTAGCTCCGGGAAACCACTCCAACAATACCAGCACGGTATCAACAGTCTTCGGGACTTTCGCATCAAATAATATGCGACAACGAACAATCCGCGAACTCGCCGAAGTCTACCAAGTAGCAACAGCAAATCCATGGAGCGACACAGCTATCACCTTGAGCGCCAGCGACGAGCCCACATCTCGAACTACCAGAGCCCCAACCGCACTGGTACTTAGTCCCATAGTGGACGGCTTTCGATTGACAAAAGTCCTCATGGACGGCGGCAGCGGACTAAACCTCATTTATGAGGAAACCCTGCGGAAAATGGAAATCGATTGGAGCCATATTGAGCGAAGCAGCACAACCTTCAGAGGAATAATCCCTAGCCGGGAAGCACGCTGCACCGGAAAAATCACACTCGATGTGGTGTTCGGCTCTCCGGACAATTACAGATCCGAAGAAGTCACGTTCCAGGTAGCCCCGTTCAGCAACGGCTATCACGCCATATTAGGACGAGAGGCATTCACAATTTTTCAAGCAATACCTCATTACGGGTACATGAAGCTCAAAATGCCTGGGCCCAGCGGAATAATCACTCTCGTCAGTGATCCGGACACAGCACTCCGCGCCGAAAACAAGACAACCGCACTAGCCCTCGAGGCACTATCCGAAGCCTTAGCGGCAGAGGAACTCACCGCGCTACGCTCTACGGTAAACAGGGACGACGTGATACTTGATAAAAGATCCAAGTCCACCTCCTTCAAACCAGCAGACGAGATAGTTAAATTTTAGGTCCACCCAACGGACCCAACAAAGACGGCCTCTATCGGGGCACAGTTGAACCCCGAAGTGGACGCCGCACTGCGCGAATTCCTTCGGGAAAATTGGGACATCTTCGCCTGGCACCCTTCAGACATGCCCGGAATCCCTCGCAGGTTGGCAGAACACAGCCTAAACATCCTAAAAGGATTCAAGCCAGTCAAACAGGCTCTTCGACGATTTTCCGAGCCCAAAAGACAGGCAATGGGAGAAGAGCTAGCCAAGTTATTGGAAGCCGGATTCATCAAAGATATCAAACATCCGGACTGGCTAGCAAATTTGGTGATGGTACCAAAGAAGGACAAATCCTGGCGCCTCTGCATCGACTTCAAAGACCTCAGTAAGGCTTGCCCAAAGGATCCTTTCCCCCTCCCCCGCATCGATCAAATTATCGACGCCACGGCAGGACACGACTCGTTGTGCTTCCTGGATGCATACTCTGGCTATCATCAAATCAAGATGGCGGAAGCAGATCAAGCCGCAACGACGTTCATCACTCCATACGGACCATTCTGCTTCAACACGATGCCCTTCGGACTTAAAAACGCCGGCGCAACATATCAGCGCATGATTCAAACATGTCTGGCTACCCAGATCGGCAAAACAGTCGAGGCATACGTAGACGACGTAGTCGTCAAAACAAAACACGTCGAAACTTTAGTAGACGATTTGAGGCTCACATTCGACAACCTCAGAGCATATGACATTAAGCTGAATCCGGAAAAATGTGTTTTCGGCATACCGGCCGGGAAGCTGCTGGGGCTTCATTGTATCCGGTAGAGGAATCGAAGCAAATCCGTCCAAAATCCGGGCTCTGTCACAGTTGGATATCCCAAAGGACCTCAAGCAAATACAAAAATTAACAGGATGCATGGCAGCCTTAAGCCGTTTTATCTCCCGTTTACGAGAGAAGGCGTTGCCCCTTTATCGCCTCCTAAGGCGCACCGAACACTTCGAGTGGACGGACGCCGCCACTGCCGGACTGGAAGAAATAAAAGCCATATTGGCAACAAATCCGGTCCTGGCTGCGCCCACTCAGGGCGAACCAATGTTGTTATACATCGCTGCAACACATCAAGTTGTGAGCGCTGTCCTCGTCGTCGAACGAGCAACATAAGGGCATAAATTCCCTCTTCAAAAACCAGTGTATTATGTATCCACTGTGTTAACCCCCTGCAAATCCCGTTACCCGCACTATCAAAAGATAGCATATGCGGTGTTCATGGCGTCTCGAAAGCTCCGGCACTACTTTCAAGAGTGTTCGATAACAGTGGCCTCTGGAGTACCACTCAATGACATTATAAATAACCGCGACGCAACGGGCAGGATTGCAAAATGGGCCATTGAGCTCTTGCCATTCGACATAACTTACAAACCTCGACGAGCCATAAAGTCGCAAGTTTTGGCTGACTTCGTCGCCGAATGGACTGAAGGCGAACTACCTAAAGAGTACGGCGCATACTCCAATTGGACTATGCACTTCGACGGCTCAAAAATGTTGGCCGGACTGGGGGCTGGCGTCGTACTGACGTCCCCCACCGGAGATACAGTCCAGTATGTACTTCAAATAATGTACACGGACTCCAACAATGCAGCCGAATACGAGGCCTTGTTACATGGTCTCCGGATGGCAGTCTCCATGGGCATTCAATGCCTAGAGGTGCGCGGGGATTCAAACCTTGCAATATCCCAAATAAATGGAGACTTTGATGCCAAGGATCCGAAAATGGCAGCATATCGTAATGCTGTCCTGAAAATGTCAGCTCGGTTTGAAGGACTCGAATTCCATCACATAGCCCGAGATAACAACCAAGCGGCCGACATCCTGGCACGCATCGGTGCGAAACGCGATGTTGTCCCTGCAAATATCTTCTTGGAACGGCTCTTCAAGCCATCCGTACTATGGGAAGAGGAGTCCGACAGCGACAAACCGGAGAAAGCCGCACCAACTGGTGATTCAGCAGACAACATAACACAGTCCGCCCACGATATAATGGCAGTAATCGCCGCGTGGACAAAACCTTTCCTAGCCTACTTACTTAGGCAGGAACTTCCTGAAGACCAAAATGAGGCCCGCTGCATAGTCCGGTGATCGAAGGCCTACAAGGTTCACGAGGGAGAACTTTATAAGAAAAGT
Source organism: Triticum aestivum (assembly GCF_018294505.1). Taxonomy (NCBI): domain Eukaryota; kingdom Viridiplantae; phylum Streptophyta; class Magnoliopsida; order Poales; family Poaceae; genus Triticum; species Triticum aestivum. Next base: position 89,972,935 of record NC_057813.1, read on the forward strand.
ACTACCGGAGTCCTTCAAAGGTGTATCTCCGAAGAAGAAGGGCGAAACCTCCTGGCTGAAATCCATGCCGGACTAGGTGGACACCACGCAGCAGCCCGGGCCCTGGTAGGAAAGGCATTCCGTACAGGATTTTATTGGCCGACGGCTCGGGCAGATGCACAGGACTTGGTCCAGCGATGCGTTGGTTGCCAGCTCTTCGCTAATCAGAGCCATATGCCACCCACCGCCCTCAAAACCATACCCAATACCTGGCCGTTCGCGGTCTGGGGGCTTGACATGGTCGGACCCCTCAAAGGGGGAACCCATTAGAAAAGGTACCTGTTGGTCATGGTGGATAAGTTCACCAAATGGATAGAGGCCAAACCGGTCAAAACGGCAGAGTCCGGACTAGTGATAGACTTTATATCAGAGGTGGTACACCGATACGGAGTCCCCCACAGCATCATCACCGATAACGGCACGAACTTCACAGCCGATGAAGTCAAGTCATGGTGCAAAAATATGGGCATTAAGCTCGACTATGCGTCAGTCTATCACCCTCAAACCAACGGTCAAGTGGAAAGAGCAAACGGTCTAATAATGAGCGGCATTAAACCCAGATTGGTGAGGTCACTCACCAAATCTGATACCCAATGGGTCGAGGAGCTCGACTCCGTACTCTGGGGGCTGCGGATGACGCCTAACCGTACTACCGGATTCACACCATTCTTTATGGTATACGGCGCAGAGGCAGTCTTGCCCTGCGACATTATTCATGACTCACCTCAAGTGCGCATGTATGATCGGCAGGACAGCTTGGACACATTGGAGGAAGAACGGGACGTCGCGAAGGCTCGTTCCGCATTCTATCAGCAGCAGGCCCGAAGATATCAAAGCAGAGAAGTACGGGCCAAAACTTACAACGTTGGTGAACTAGTTCTACGCCTGCCGGACAAGAAAAAGGACAAGCTCAAGCCCAGATGGGAAGGCCCCTTCATTGTTGATCAAGTACTGACCGGCAGAGCATACCGTCTACGAAATGCGTCGGACAACCGACTCGAGCCGAACCCATGGAACGCAGCCGGACTCCGACGATTCTATGCCTAGCGCCGGACTAAGAGTTCGTCCCCTTCCCCCGTCCAACCTTATATATTTCCACTGTCTTCTTTTTCTCTTTTTATCCTTTTAAATTAACAAAGCCCCTCGGGGCCTATTTTCGCATTTTTCGCACACATACGATGTGCCATCAGCACTCGCTATACCTGGGGGCTTCTTTTACAGAAGCTCAACTATACGGGTTTGATACCCAACACATGTGTCATGCTTCCACATGTACCTTTTACTCACCATTATATGGATCGATATGACTTAAGTTTTGGCCAAGCTGGTTTGCCTGGCTCCTGTGCTTACCCCTACGTTCCCGATTGTTCGGCTAGGTGGTAAAGGGAGCACCTCTGCGATTGTTACTGCCGGGTCAGCCGGATGTGTACCTCAGACTGGGTGAAGCCGAAAGCTAGCGTTCTTAAGGGAATATTCGGTCGGTGATTTAAAAGATGACTTTTTACCTATTTTTTCCATCTGCCCCCAGATGATTTACTGCTCCACTGGCAGTCCGGACATGCACTTTAGGGCATGCCACCCCAGCGAAAGGAACCCTTAATGGAACTATTCTCCCTGGAAGATGTTTCTTACTAACCATGTAATATAACATAACTAGTTGGGCACTTGTCTGATAAAGCACTAATGACCCCTACGCCTAGTCTCCATGCATACCACGGTTATTTCTTAACCACAAAGGTATTCGGACACACTCCAGACTCTAGGGTCCCGAGGTCGAAGCGAAAAGGTCGGCAACGACAAACGATCTACAATCCGGCTAGAAGACATTTCACATGTCATTTTTAAAGGATAACATACATTGTCAAGTTCATTGATTGTATTCCTCCTCAATCCTGTCTAACAGGCTGTCTAGCTTACAGTCCCGTTGGGAAAATTTAGCAGCCAGTTCTACCTGGCTATACACTAAACTCACAGGGATCTCCTTCCCGTCGGGCCCCACCGGTCCAACTTCGGCCATATGGTTGGGATCCGCCTTCTTGTACCGCGTCTTCACCATGGCCCAAGCCTCCCTGGCACCTTGACGGCAAGCCGAAACTTTCCATAAACGGAAGCGCTGCCGTACTCCCTGCAGCTTCTCCGCAAGCTCCCCGAGGCCCTCGGGCAGGGTGAGGGATGGCCACAAAGCCTGCACGGCGCCACTCATTGCCTGCCGAACTCGTTCGAGTAGCTGCAATAGTTCGGGAAGTTGATCACCCATGGATACGGGCATCTCCTCTGCAGGACGACCCGTGAGTATACCTACAAGACATATCATGTCAAAACACTTCCTCGCCGAAATCTTCTTTTCAAAAGAGTTCGCTCAAGCACTTACTATATATGCCGCGACGAAGTCGTTGATTCTCCTTAACGGAGCCGGACAGCTCGGCCCGTGCGCCTTTCAGCTCTTCTCCGAGCTTGGCGTTGGCATCTTGGAGCTTGTTCCTTTCCTGCTGAACTCCGTTCAGCACATTCTCGCCGGCCTTTAGCTGGCGCAGCAGCGTTTGCCTGTCCGGATCTTGTTCGGTGGCACCTGCAGTGTCATTATTAGAGTCACGCGCATACCACACAGCGCTTATATTCATTTATACAAATGTGTTACCAGGAGGGGTCTTTCCGTCTCCTCCTGCGGAAGCAACTGCGGCCTCAAGTTGGGCCTTGCAATCTTGCAGCTCCCGAGACAGCCGGGCATTCTTCTCGTTAAGGGCCTGAAATTTCAAATGATCCTTAAATCAGTTAGCATAACTAATTTAAGTCTCGGGGGCTACTGGTGTATACAACCATCAAAATTTCCTTACCCGTATGTCTTTAACATACTGCTCCGTGGCCCTGGTAAAACCATTTTGAGCAGCCCGGAGATGCGCGTCCCCTGCGTTAAAGGCATCCAATGCCTCAGGGGAAAAGCACGCCTCTTGAAAAACTGTCCGGCGGCGTCTATGATTCATAGCGCTCTCCACCTCTGACTTTGTGGCGGACAGTCTGTCGGTATCCTCCATTGGAGTAGGATCCGGTTCGCGTCTTGCGCTTGCCTCCCCCTCCAGTCCGGGCACTGGAGCCTGGCTGGTGTTGATTGGGTCGGCAATTCCTGTGCTCGCAGTCCGGCGAGCACTTTTTCTTCTATAAAAATCATGAGCACTTAGAAGTTTCCTCAGAACATTGCTCAGAAAGATCAAACACGAGCTATACCTCTGCGGCGACGTTTCCGCCCGCGCGGCGCTCCTTTTCCTCCTGCTGGTTCGGCCTGACCTCTGTAAGTCGGCCGCCGCAGGCTCGGCTCCCGGCCGGATTGGCGCTTCCTGCAAGACACCATCGTTCGCGAAGGTCAGAATAGGCAAGGATAAGATAACGGTGTCCGGACTTCGGTCTTGGTCACCTGGGATGCCGAACTTAGCCCGGGGTAGTCCACCGTAATGGCGACCAACGCATCATCAACGCTTAGCTGGTGATACACCCCGTCGATTAGCTCCACCCGAGGTTCGGATCCTCTTCGGAGGCCGGACCCAGGGACCCTTCCGGGTCCTCGGGTTGTGGAGCAGGACTCACCATGTCCTCCACAGTCCGGCGTAGACCCTGCGCCACAGACGTAATATAAGAAGCTTAAACTTCGAAGATACGGGTGAAGGCCCTTTTGAGGTGTTCGCTTACCCATCCTCTGGGATTGACCATAGAAAACCCATCCACGGGGTTCGGACGAAGGAAGTCCTCCTTCTCCCCCTTGTACAGACCGGACAGGATCTTCACCAGATCCTCGATCGAATCCGGCCCTTTACGGCCGTGCCGGGTGGCATCGTCCTCCCCATTGAAATCCCACATGGGGTGGCCTCTGTATTGCAGCGGCTGCACCCCCCGCTTGATGCACGTCGCCATGACTCCAATCATGGTCAAGCCGGAATGAGCCATTAATCTTATTCGGCCCATCAAGTAATGGACGCTCTTGTCTTCCTCCAAACGAGGGCTCCGCGGGCGCCAGCTGAGGCGTTTCTTCAAGGGAGCAGCATCAAACTCCGGGAGGCCAATCCGGACTGGGTCGGGCAGCGGAGCGTCTACAATATAAAACCACTCCGAGGGCCAGTCTTCGGACGCCCTCTTGGGGGTGCCGGATAGGTATCCGGTCCCAGCGAAGCGCCATATTTTGGCGCCGCCCACTTGATATATGGACCCCTGGTGAGAACGGGGCACGAGGCAGAACAGCCTCTTCCACAATGCGAAATGGGGCTCGATGCCCAGGAATAGCTCGCAAAGAGCTACATAGCCCGCGATGTGCAACACAGAAGCGGGCGTGAGGTGGTGGAGCTGGAGTCCATAGAACTTCAGGAGCCCGCGGAGGAACAGATGTATTGGAAATCCGAGCCCCCTTATTAGATAGGGGACGAAACACACCCGCTCCCCCCTGTTGGGGCTTGGGGTATCCTCCGCCTGCCTCCCACCTCGATAAGTAATCAGTCCGGCTCGGACCGGAACCATGAAGGCCGGAGGAAGCAATCCCTCCGTTTGGAGCTTTACTAGCTCATTGTGCGAAATAGAGCACCTCCTCCAATCCCCCGGCGATGGGCTGGGAGCGCGTGAGGAAGAGCCGCGTTGACGATCCATGGTGGAATGGATTTCAGGGTCCGAGGCGCTTCGATGGAGTATACGCGGGAGGAAGAGGGTGCGGTTTGGATCTGGATCCCTGCCCCTTTAATAGGCAGGTGACCCGCACAACCATGGGGTAAAATGTAAAAGACTCCCTGGCTTTTCGCATTCATGCGACGCGTGGAAGAGGGCCATAATTTGGCGTAGAAGCCAAGAAGCATAGTATTCGAGGTGAAGCCGGACACTGTTCGGCAGGAACATGGAATTCGAAGGGAGAACCCACCTTGCAACGCCGAAGACTACAAGCACGCTGGACTTATCGTCATTGAAGCCTGGTTCGGGGGCTACTGAGGGAGTCCTGGACTAGGGGGTGTCCGGATAGCCGGACTATCAATATCCGCCGGACTCCCAGACTACGAAGATAGAAGATTGAAGACTCCGGCTCGTGTCCGGAAGGTACTTTCCTTGGCGTGGAAGGCAAGCTTGGCGATACGGATATGTAGATCTCCTACCATTGTAACCGACTCTGTGTAACCCTAGCCTCTCCGGTGTCTATATAAACCGGAGGGCTTTAGTCCGTAGGACAACATTACATCTCAACAATCATACCATAGGCTAGCTTCTAGGGTTTAGCCTCCTTGATCTCGTGGTAGATCTACTCTTGTACTACCCATATCATCAATATTAATCAAGCAGGACGTAGGGTATTACCTCCATCGAGAGGGCCTGAACCTGGGTAAAAACATTGTGTCCCTCGTCTCCTGTTACCATCCGCCTAGACGCACAGTTCGGGACCCCCTACCCGAGATCCGCCGGTTTTGACACCGACACCCGTCAAAGAAGCGAGCAAAGAGTGGCTGATGTACTTTGATGGTGCCTTCTCGCTGCAAGGCGCCGGTGCCGGCGTGCTGCTTATCGCACCCACCGGAGAGCACCTCAAGTATGTAGTCCAGATGCACTTTCCCAGGGAGCAAGCAACAAACAATACTGCAGAGTATGAGAGCTTGCTTGCCGGTCTCAGGATCGCGGCAGACCTTGGGATCAAGAAGCTCATTGTCAGGGGTGACTCACAGCTTGTAGTCTGACAAGTAAACAAGAATTATCAGAGTCCGTTGATGGAAGCCTATGTTGATGAAGTGAGGAAGCTAGAAGAGCACTTTGACGGCCTACAGATGGAGCACGTTCCCAGAGCTGAGAACGACATTGCAGATGGCATGTCAAAGTGTGCTGCACATAAGTTACCTGTGGAACCAGGGATCTTTGTGCTCAAGCTGACTCAACCAACTGTGACACCATCAACTGGACAGGGCAAAAAGAGAAAGTTGGTCTCTGGTGACTATTTTCCGGCAGAGCTACCTGAAGCCGCCGCCAAGAAGGTCCCCAAGATCAACGACAAGAGTGCTGAGGAGCAGTCTGCTCCGGCGAGCCCTAGGGTTCGTTCCGTTGAAGCAAACGCTCCCGACAAGTTTTGCTCCGGCAAGCTTGCCGGGGATCATCAAGCTTCGGCCGAACCTCAGGTTCTTGCCGTAGAAGCAGATGTTCCCACAGCAGCAGATGTGCCTTTAGTCCTTGTTGTCGAGCCACAAGCTCCAGCATGGGTGCAACAAATTGTCCGTTTCCTTCAGACAGGAGAACTTCCCAAAGAGCAAGAAGAAGCAGAGAGAGTAGCCCGACAGTCAAGTATGTACCAGTTTGTTGTCAACACACTGTGTAGAAGAAGACTCAACGGTGTGAAATTGAAGTGTATTCCCCGGGAAGATGGACAGAAGCTGTTGGCAGAGATACATGGAGGCATATGTAGTCACCACATTGGCGCAAGAGCCCTTGCCGGCAAAGCTTTCCGGCAAGGCAGCCCTCCAGGATGCAACTGCACAAGTAACCAAGTGTGAAGCGTGCCAGTTCCATTCCAAGCAGATACACCAGCCAACTCAAGCTCTCCAGACGATCCCTTTATCCTGGCCATTTTCGGTCTGGGGGCTCGATATCCTCGGCCCCTTTCCCCAAGCAATCGGGGGCTTTGAGTACTTGTACGTTGCTATCGACAAGTTCACAAAGTGGCCGGAAGTGGAGGCAGTGAGGAAGGTGAGAGCACAGTCAGCAGTCAAGTTCTTCAGGTTAATTGTTTGCCGCTTTGGAATCCCCAACGGGATCATCACCAACAACGGCACACAATTCACGAGCCGCACCTTCATGCAATACGTCCAAGACCTTGGCGCCAAGGTCTGCTTCGCTTCTGTTGCTCACCCGAGAAACAACGGTCAAGCGGAGAGGGCAAATGCTGAAGTGCTACGTGGACTCAAGACCAGAACTTTCGACAGGCTGCGCAAGTGCGGAAGAAACTGGATCGAGGAGCTGCCTGTGGTTCTTTGGTCGATCAGGACGACGCCAAATCGAGCCACTGGCCAGACACCCTTTGCTCTAGTCTATGGAGCAGAGGCAGTTCTCCCCACGGAACTCGTATACGGATCGCCTCGAGTGCTCGCTTATGATGAGCTTGAGCAAGAGCAGCTGCGACAAGATGATGCGCTGCTCCTTGAGGAGGATCGTCTTCAGGCTGCTGTGCGAGCTGCTCGCTACCAGCAAGCTTTGCGCCGCTACCATAGCCGCAAAGTTAATGCCAGGAGTCTCGAGGAAGGCGACCTTGTTCTTCGGCATGTTCACTCCGCCAAGACTTCAAACAAGTTGACGCCAAAGTGGGAAGGCCCTTATCGGGTGAAACGAGTCACTAGGCCTGGCGCTGTCCGCCTTGAGACCGAAGATGGCAATCCGGTGAGCAACTCCTGGAATATCGAGCATCTTCGTAAGTTTTACCCATAGGGCGCGGTTGTTGGAACCTGTTCCGGCAACCACCTTTTGTACAAGTCTTGCCGCTGTTACATGTAATCCTTTGTACAAAGCCGGGCGCAGATCCCGTGCGTAAATAAAGCTCTTGTGCTTTGCACACCCTGTTAGTTTCATGCTTTATGTATATATTTTGCATGAGTTATCTGACACTTTGTGCAGCACCAACCCGCGATAAGCAATAACGAGCCATAGGGCTTCATGTTATTATTTTCTCTTCTTTCTTTTTCTCAAGAGGAAGGTTCCCTCGCCCACAAGTTTACCGGGGGGAAAGGAGAAGATAATGGTGTGGACCAGGCGTTGTTCAAAGAAAGCTTTGCCTTGCCGGGAAGCAAATAACAGAAAAGCTAAGTTGCCAAAGCTTGAACATTTAGCTTTAAAATTTTTTAAGTGTTATTTTCCTTGAACGACCGCGCTTTGTATGAAAAACCTGTGCGCGAAGGAACCTGCTCGTAGCTAGTTGCACCCTTATTTTGTTTCGAGTCCACTCAACAACTTAAGAGAGTTGCGACTAGTTGCGGCAAGGTTTCTTGCTGGGCGCAGCACCGCGCAGGCTGCTGACGTCCCGCACTCAGCGCTCGCGGTAAAGGTGCCTGCGCCGGCAAGTTCCCTAAAAGCATAGGGTAAAAGCATACAAAGGAGGAATCAAGTAAAGGGAATAACATAGCAAAAGACACCTAAGATAAAGTTATATTACAAAAATGACTTGTCGCAGCCCTAATAGACTGTTCTCATAACATGATCAGCGGCGGCAAGTAAAGGAGAAGATGGGCGGCCTAATCTACACGATCGCCGTCAATCCTCTTGATTCCGGCAACCTTGTCCACAATGGGTGCGACAAGGGCCTTGAGTGACTCCACATCAGCTCCGGGCGGCAAGCTCTTGAGGACCTTCTTGAAGTCGATACCTGGATTGCGGAAAGCCAACTTCACCAACACCTTCTGGAGAGCTCCTGCACAGATGTCGCGTGACTCGTCGACCAGCTGCTTGGGGATCTTCTCCTGGAGCTTCTGGAGTGCCGTCACCACGCCCTTGAAGAACATGGTGAGCTTGGCGCTGGGATAGAGGTTCTCGTTGGAAGGATACCCGAAATCTTCCATCCCCAGATGCGCCAGCTCCTCGTTGATGGATGCAGCAATATCGACGAGTCCTTCTGTCCAGTGCTGCACATTATCTCTGAAAGTGTTCTGGGTCTCAGCAGCCCTTGCCAGCAATGCTTCGTTGTCTTTGACCTCCTTTCTCAGGGTCGCCTCCCGCTCTTTGGCCTCATCCAATGACTTGGTCAGAGTGGTCAGTTTCAGCTCAAGATCGGCATTAGAGTCCTTGGCGGCGTCCAGCTCTTTGACCTTCTCGGCAAAGCGACCCTGCAGCTCACCAAGAGTGTAGGCGTCCTTTTCATGCTCATGTTTGAGCGTGGTACCTCTTCATCCTTTGCCTTGAGACTGGCTTCCAGCTATGCCACCCTTGTCTCCAGCTCTTTCTTGGCGGCCTCTGCAGATGCAGCAGCATCTTTCGCTTCCTTGAGGGCCCCGCCAATCGATTGTTCATGCACGACAAGCTCCTCTTCATAGCTGTCGAGGTTGACTTTCCGCTGTGTCAACTCTCCTTCTCGTGCATCCAGCTCCTCGCCGGCAAGCCTCTGTTTCTCATCAACTTCAGCCTTTTCAAGGATAAAGGCTTTCCGTCCCTCATCGAGCTGCGCTCGCTCCTCTGCAATAGACCGGAGGGCTTCTTGATTGCAGCTCCGGAGCTCTTCTGCATGCTTCTCTATGTCCACGCCCGCCCGCGCGACAAGTGCTTCTCGGGACTCCAGCTTAGCTTGTCGGGCGCGGTAAAGCGACATAAGCTTCCGCAGCAATTTCTCCTCCTCAGACTCGTCGCTGCTGCGACTTGGCACATCCACCAGTGTCAGCCCGGCGGAGGCGAGTATTTCTCCGTCAAAAGTCTCTCCCTCCACCGGTGCCCTAGAACTCGACGCCCAAGGGAGTTTGATGAAGATGCCCTCGCCGGCCTTCAAGTGGGCGCCGGGCTGGGGCTCCTCGGAACCCGACGCTGCGGCAGAAGCGGAGGGATCGGCGGTCGGTGCAGCGCCTGTCGCTCCTGCGGCCTCAGGGTCGTTAGTGCGATCGCCGGATCCCTCGCTGGCTCCTGCGGCGTCAGCCTTGGCGGCCTCTTCAGCGGCAGGATCTTCAGCGCCGGCTGCCTCATTGGTGGCGGTGGCGTCGTCAATGTTGTCGTGCGCGCCCTCCTCGCCGGCAATGTCGGTCTCCATTGGCTCCACGTCAGAAGGATCTGACGGCCGGAAAAGGGAGAAGAGTCAAGCAGAAATCCAAGAAAAAAATCATCACAAGAAGAACCCAAGGGAAGTCTTCAGACAAGGGGTTACCTGCATTGGGCTCCATGGTCACGGTCTCCTCCGCCGGGGGATCGTTGGTGCCGTCCTTTGCCGGGGAACCGTCCCTTGCCAGAGACGCTTCCTTTGCCGGGGACGCCTCCTTTGCCGGAGAATGCTCCCTTGCCGGGGAAGCCTCCCTTGGCGGAGTAGTCGCAGCAGGTGGCACATCGGGGACTGCTTCTGAGGACTCCTGGTGGGGCTGCTCTGCTCCTACACAAATCAAAGATCAAGACATCAGCAAATAAAGAGCACCTATGCGCGCCTAACAGCAAAAGTAAATCATATACTTACGCTAGGGGCTGTGCTGGGGGCTGCTTTGGGGCAGGACTGCCGGATCCGGTAAGCCCGTCTCAGGCGCGTCTCCTGTTGCCACAGGGGGATCGTCCTCGATGTTGATTACCGGGGTCTTGGCTCTCTTTGCCGCTCTCTCAGCCAGAGTCCTGAAAGAGACAGATTCAGAGTAAAACGAGTCAGAAACAAGACAAAACAGCAAAGATTGAAGATCTATAAGAGCAGCGAAGGAACTTAATCTTCCTCTTCCTCCTCCTTGTCGGAGCTAAGTGCGGAGAGATCGAAGTCTGGCCCGGCGCGGCGAGGCGGAGAAGGCTCCCTTGGCCTCTTGGCGGGGACAGCGGTGGTGGCCTGGGACGTCCCAGCCCCGGTCACTACCGCGGCGTGTGAAGCGGCTGGAGCAGCGGCGGCGGCCCGAGAGGACCCCACTCTAGTTGCCGTGGCAGCACGGTGCGTCTCTGCGGCAACATTGCTTGCCGTGGCAGAGCATGCCGCGCGGCGCGGCAGCTGTTGTCTCGTTGGCCGCTCCGCCACGTCCCCGGCCCGACAAATGCGTCTTCTTGGCTGCGCTGGGGGCTGCGCTGAGGGCTCCGCCTGCGGCAAGGCACTCGAAGACGGCTGGCCGCCCGTGCCCTCGGCGGGCTCGCAGGATTCAGCCTCCGACTCGGCAGGCTCTTCTTCGCCGGCAAACTTCCCGGCAAGTTCCTCTCGATCGGCAAGGCTTGCCGCCTCGGCTGCCTCTGCCTCCTCCACTGTAAACCCAAACTTGCCCGCGGCAGCAGCTGCCGCTGCCTCCTCTGCTCTGGTGGCGATGTACCGCACTTCGTCATCAGTGGTGTCGCGGGTGAGCTCCTTCTGCTCATCAGAGCGGACTGCTACTTCGGACAAGTTGTCGAAGAACTCTTGCACAACGTTGTCCGGGGGCTCTTTCCAAGTTGGAACAAGCCCATGTGAGTCGCACAAGGGCATCATTGCGCAGATGCTATCCCGTGAAGAGCTATTGCACAACGGGACGACGCCATGCGGCAGCTTGAACCACTCAGGATGATCGGGGTCATGCTTGAATAGCTCCCGGAGCATTCCGTCAAGTTCCAAGACAGTAAAATTGAAATTTAGGCCCGGTCGCAGCCTCATGATATCCGCTGGGCCTCCAAATTCCCAGGCGGGTCTGCCTCTCTCCTGCAGAGGGGCGATGCGACGGCGAAGGAAGTCTGCGCCAACAGCTCCTACGGTTAGTCCGGCAAGCCTGAGCCTCAAGATCCGGGTGATGGCAATCTTCAGCTTGGCGTCATCCGGGGCCAGATTGCTCCAATCATTGCCGCGTACCACTGGGTTTGGCGCAGAGCAGTGAACGGCTGCGGGTCCTTCTCCCAGATCCAACACCACTCTGCCCTCCACTCGTCCCACTTGCTGCGGAGCTCCCCAAGAAGATACGATTCCTTCTTGCCGGTCCTCGAAACCCAGGCGATTCCGCCGGCTAGAGGCTCTCCTCTCTCGACTCGGGGGATGAAGAAATGGCGGAAGAGAGCGACATTTGGGTGGACTCCGATGAAATTTTTGCACAGATGCGCGAAGACAGCCATGGTCAGAATGGCGTTGGGGGTGAAATCAAGGAGATGGAATCCATAGGTATTCATGACATCACAAAAGAATTGAGAGAAGGGCGGGCAGAGCCCGCAATGGAAGAACAGTGCGAAGAAAGGATAGCCAAACGGAGCATTCTTCGAGGCATCGGCGGAGATTACCTTGGTGCGCGGATGCGCCCGTGTCTCGGTCGACCAGAACAGATAGAACCACTCCCTCAGCTCTTTCGCGGGGAGCTCGGGAGGGAAGGTGGCTCGCTCCTTTCGCAGAGCCTCGAACCGCTGCGCCTCCTTCGACTTCTCGCCCTTCGACTTCTCGCCTTTTCCTTGCTGGCTTTCGGAGCCATGGCGGAGGTGGAGGAGGAGGTTGAAGGCGTGGGTGGTGCCGGCGGCGATGAGGGCGGAGCGATTCTCCCTCTCTCTTGGCTTGGGGAGAAGGGGGCGACGAAGATTTCTCAGATTGGAAAGCAGCAACGGGCAGAGCGGAGGAACCGCCCTTGTTTCCCCTGCTTATAAAGAGGGAGGGGGCGGACGTTCCGCTTTTCCGAATAAACAACCCCCCACGATCTCTCCCCATGATGCCGCGTTCGACGCGTGCCGTTAGGGGAGGGCGTGGTGGATCCGGAGTAGATTCGGCGTTAACCTGGCTGCACGTTCCCGTGCACTGTTTTGGGCCTGGCCCAACAGGGCTCGGCACCGTGTATGGCCCAGGCCCGGGGGCTCCTGTCGGTGTACTAGAATAGGGGTACCCTAGTACCCCGAACTTGTGCATGGGCAGTTGCAGCGCCCCGCGGCAAGGCTTGCCGGGCGACCGCCAAGATCCTCCATGGTTCCTTTGGAGCCATTCAAGAACAAAGTGTTCAAGCAAAGAAGGCAAGACCCCGGCAAGAGGAGCTTGCCGGGAAGGCCAACTGAAGAGACAAGACCCCGACAAGAGGAGCTTGCCGGGAAGAACATCCAAAGCATATCAAGAAACTTGCCGCGACGCGCCCCGCGTCCCGGCAAGGCCCGGCGAGCGACAAGCTTCTGGACAGCGACAAGATAACATCAGCGGCAAGGCGTTTGCCGCGACAAGCTATCGCTCTGTACCTACGCTCCAGCGCACCCGCCAACGTGTCGTCACGGGACCTTTCTGGGCACGCGTGGCGAGAGGCTGTGCAGCCAGCGGTACACAGCGTTAAGCGGCGATGACAAGGATACCACCGTGGCGAACGGTGGCGCCTCTGATGGTCACTTTTTGCACTGTTTGGGTGACTTAGATGGGCATTTAATGCCTTTGTCCCCTGCCGTCAGAGTTAGGTATAGACCACTGTACAAATCATTGTACCAACCGCTTCCCTTTTTCCATTTTTACCCTCACCTGCCTTGCCACTTGTTGGTGACCCCTTTCACGTATAAAAGGAGGCCCGTGGGCAACGTAGCAAGGGTTCGAATCCTTCGATAGCCACTACGCATACTCTCACGGTTTGTAGCTTCCAAGCTCCCGAGCAAGAACACAATACAACCACAAAGCAGTAGTAGGAGTATTATCTCTCCGGAGAGCTCCGAAGCTGGGTAAACTGCTCGTGTGTTCCGCCTCGATCCGCTCTTCGTGCGATCTCCGCCCCCCGCCGAACAGAAAAGGGGCTCCAGTCCCATAGGTGTCCGTGGCGACCAGTCTACCACGACAGGGTGGACCGGTGCTTGGGTGCTGTTCTTACTTGAATAAGCATCCCACTTATGATTAACCTCTATTGCGAGCATCCGCAACTACAACAAAAGTATTAAGGTAAACCTAACCATAGCATGAAACATATGGATCCAAATCAGCCCCTTACGAAGCAACGCATAAACTAGGGTTTAAGTTTCTGTCACTCTAGCAACCCATCATCTACTTATTACTTCCCAATGCCTCTGAGGGAGTCCTGGATTAGGGGGTGTCCGGATAGCCGAACTATCACCTTTGGCCGGACTCCTAGACTATGAAGATACAAGATTGAAGACTTCGTCCCGTGTCCGGATGGGACTTTCCTTGGTGTGGAAAGCAAGCTTGGCGATACGGATATGTAGATCTCCTACCATTGTAACCGACTCTGTGTAACCCTAACCCTATCCGGTGCCTATATAAATCGGAGGGTTTTAGTCCATAGGACGAACAACAATCATACCATAGGCTAGCTTCTAGGGTTTAGCCTCTCTGATCTCGTGGTAGATCTACTCTTGTACTACCCATATCATCAATATTAATCAAGCAGGAGTAGGGTATTACCTCCATCGAGAGGGCCAGAACCTGGGTAAAAACATCGTGTCCCTTGTCTCCTGTTACCATCCGCCTAGACGCACAGTTCGGGACACCCTACCCGAGATCCGCCGGTTTTGACACCAACATTGGTGCTTTCATTGAGAGTTCCTCTGTGTCGTCATCTTTAGGCCCGATGGCTCCTTCGATCATCAACAACGATGCGGTCCAGCGTGAGACTTTTCTCCCTGGACAGATCTTCGTATTCGGCGGCTTTGCACTGCGGGCAAATTCACTTGGCCATCTGGAGCAGATCGAAAGCTACGCCCCTGGCCATCAGGTCAGATTTGGGAGTTTGAACTACACGGCCGACATTCGCGGAGACTTGATTTTCGACGGATTCGAGCCACAGCCAAGCGCGCCGCACTGTCTCGATGGGCACGATCTAGCTCTGCCGCCGAACAGCGCCCTGGAGGCCGCACCAGTATCCGCTCCGACCCTTAGCTCGGAGCTGACTTCGCCGATCGAGGACGAGTGGCTGGACACCGCCTCGGGGGCTGCGATCTCTACGGCGATTGAGCCGAACACCATCCCTGTCCTTTGCAAAGCTCGTGACTCCAAGGTGCCAGACTCCTATCCGGACTCCGAATCTTACGCGCCCCTGCCAATCGAATCCGATTGGGCACCGGTTATGGAGTTCACTGCCGCGAACCTCTTTCAGCACTCGCCCTTTGGCGACATCCTGAACTCACTAAATTCTCTCTCTTTATCAGGAGAGCCCTGGCCGGACTATGGTCAGGAAGGTTGGGATGCGGACGACGAAGAAAATCAACACCCACCCACCACCCACTTTGTAGCCACTGTAGATGATTTAACTGACATGCTCGACTTTGACTCCGAAGACATTGACGGTATGGACGACGATGCCGGAGACGACCAAGAACCAGCGCCTACAGGGCACTGGAAGGCCACCTCGTCATACGACATATATATGGTGGACATCCCAAAAGATGGGAATGGCGATGGAACGGCAGAGGATGACCCCTCCAAGAAACAGCCTAAGCGCCAGCGTCAGCGGCACCGCTCTAAATCCCGCCACAGCAAAAATGGTGATTCCGGCACGGGAGATAATAACACCCCGGACAGTGCCGAAGACAACCTCCTCCAGCAGGATTCAGCACAGGAGGATGGACAAGCCAGCCCTCATGATAGAGCGGCAGATAGAGAGGTAGAAGACGATAATTATATGCCTCCCTCCGAAGACGAGGCAAGCCTCGACGACGACGAATTTGTCGTGCCTGAGGATCCCGTCGAACAAGAGCGTTTCAAACGCAGGCTTATGGCCACGGCAAGCAGCCTCAAGAAAAAGCAGCAGCAGCTTAGAGCTGACCAACACTTGCTAGCTGACAGATGGACTAAAGTCCTTGCAGCCGAAGAGTATGAACTCGAACGCCCCTCCAAGAGTTACCCGAAACACAGGCTGCTACCACGATTAGAGGAGGAACCACCCAAACCTACGTCACCAGCACATGATGCGGCCGACCGGCCACCTCAACCGCACCCCGACGTCGCTCGAAAAGTAACAAGGCACGGGGAAATGCGCCAGACCTGCGAGACATATTGGAGGACAAGGCAAGGCAAACAAGATCGATCTATGGATCGCGTGGGCGCCCCATGATACGTGATGATAACCATCACGCCGGATACAGTAATTCCGGCCGGGCCAAACACAGTAGACAAAGCTCATTTGAGCTGCGTCGTGATATAGCCCAGTACAGAGGCGCCGCACACCCACTATGCTTCACAGATGAAGTAATGGATCATCAAATCCCCGAGGGTTTCAAACCCGTAAACATTGAATCATACGACGGCACAACAGATCCTGCGGTTTGGATCGAGGACTATCTCCTTCATATCCACATGGTCCGCGGTGATGATCTACACGCCATCAAATACCTCCCACTCAAGCTCAAAGGACCAGCTCGGCATTGGCTTAACAGCTTGCCAGCAGAGTCAATTGGTTGTTGGGAAGACCTGGAAGCCGCATTCCTTGACAACTTCCAGGGCACATATGTGCGACCACCAGACGCCGATGACCTTAGCCATATAATTCAGCAGCCAGAGGAATCGGCCGACAATTCTGGACACGGTTCCTAACAAAGAAAAATCAAATCGTCGACTGTCCGAATGCAAAGGCACTAGCAGCCTTCAAACACAACATCCGCGACGAGTGGATGGCCCGGCACCTAGGACAGGAAAGGCCGAAATCCATGGCAGCCCTCACCACACTCATGACCCACTTTTGCGCGGGAGAAGACAGCTGGCTAGCTCGTAGTAACAACTTGACCAAAAATCCTGGTAGGTCGGATACCAAGGACAGCAATGGCAGGTCGCGTCGCAACAAGCACAAGCGCCGCATTAATGGCGATAATGCTGAGGATACGGCATTCAACGCCAGATTCAGAGGCTCTAAACCCAGTCAGCGGAAAAAGCCATTCAAAAGAAATACCCAGGGCCCGTCCAATTTGGACCGAATACTCGATCGCTCATGCCAGATACATGGCACCCCCGAAAAACCAGCCAACCACACCAACAGGGATTGTTGGGTGTTCAAACAGGCAGGCAAGTTAAATGCCGAAAACAGTGGCAAGGGGCTGCATAGCGATGACGAGGAGGAGCCCCGGCCGCCGAACAATAGAGGACAGAAGGGTTTCCCCCTACAAGTGCGGACGGTGAACATGATATACGCAACCCACATACCCAAAAGGGAGCGGAAGCGTGCACTAAGGGACGTATACGCGATGGAGCCAGTCGCCCCAAAGTTCAACCGTGGTCCTCCTGCCCGATCACTTTTGACCGAAGGGACCACCCCACTAGCATCCACCACGGTGGATTCGCCGCATTGGTTCTAGACCCAATCATCGATGGATTTCACCTCACTAGAGTCCTCATGGACGGCGGCAGCAGCCTGAACCTGCTTTACCAGGATACAGTGCGCAAAATGGGCATAGACCTCTCAAGGATTAAACCCACAAAGACGATCTTTAAAGGCGTCATACCGGGTGTAGAGGCCAACTGTACAGGCTCGGTTACACTCGAAGTGGTCTTCGGATCCCCGGATAACTTCCGAAGCGAGGAATTAATCTTCGACATAGTCCCGTTTCGCAGCGGCTATCACGCACTACTCGGACGAACCGCATTTGCAAAGTTCAATGCGGTGCCTCACTATGCATACCTCAAGCTCAAGATGCCAGGCCCTCGAGGAGTAATCACGGTTAATGGAAACACCGAACGCTCTCTGCGAACGGAGGAGCATACGGCGGCCCTCGCGGCGGAAGTACAAAGCAGCCTTTCAAGGCAACTAGCGAGTCCGGCCATTAAACGACCGGACACCGTCAAGCGCGCCCGGAGTAACCTACAACAAGATCGCCTGGCACGTTCCGAGCACGCGTAGCAATGCGGCCCCGACCCCAGCCCTCGCGAAATTGCGAAACCAGTACTACGCATACATAACTACGCTCTGGAAATACCATGGGCATAGGGGGAGGGGCACGACCACGGCACGCCCAGAATGCGGCACAACCGCACAAGGGGCTCCCGATTGTGTCATTCTTTTTTTCTCTTTTTTCTTACTTTCAGGACTCCGTTCTCAAGAAGCCCTGTCCGGCAGTAGAATCACCAAACTCACGATGCAACAGCCAGGGAAGTAGAAAGCTACGTCGAGTGTCCAGGTGGTCTCTATTACGAGCAGTATACCTGTTTTACATAAAATCCCGCAAGCTTACCCCTGGAGGGGGACTTGTCCAAAGTCCCTTTCCTTGCTTATCGCACTATTTGTATCGTTTTGCTTTCATTGCAGTCCCTTTTGAATAAAACAATACACAGCTTCTGCCTATTATTGCATTCCTTTTTTTCTATCTATATATGTTCAGTTATGACATTGTGCAACCGTACAATTTGGTACGGCCAATACACCAGGGGATTATATACCCCAAAATATGGTGTGATAAGTCCGAACACTTTCACAAGTGCGGCACCCCGAACTTATAGCATTATATGCATCGGCTCCGAATCATGTCTTGGGTCAATAGTTGGGTTTGCCCGGCTCCCATGTTTTGGTACCTTAAGTTCCGTTATATTGGCTAAGGTAGCGCTGGGAGAACCACTACGATTGTGCCCCAGTTGAGCTGGGTTGAGCACCTCAGTGGAGAAAGCTAAAACTGACCGTCATGATAGGGCGAGAGCCGGTCGCTGTTCGAGAGGTTTTTCGAGTCCCTAAAGACTTATGCCGCTTAGAGCGAGGAGCCAGCATTGTCCGGCCAAGGCGTGGATAGTGCCCCGAACTCGGTCTTCCGAATACTAGGGGCCTCACCGAAATTTAAAATTATAGAATTCTATGGCTAAGTGAGAGTGTTCAAGCATTATAGTCCGGTTGCCTTGTTCGTTGTGTTGAGCGCCTCCCTCGAAGGACCCAAGAATGGGAACAAGAGCGCTCAAGTTTATCCCGAACACCCCAGCACTCGTGGCATGGGGGCTGAAGCCAACGACTCGCCATCTCTCAAATTTAATAAACGGCCGCACAGAAGTTAATATTTTAAATTCACAAGCATTGCTTAGGGCATATGAACGAGTTTTCAGCGTACAGGATAACAAATGCGAGTTTACTAAAAAATTACATCTTTGGAGCGTTCACCCGCTATAAGGCAGGCACCCTTCAGGACGCCCTCATAGTACATCTCGGGCTTGCAATATTCCTTGCCCGGCGGTGGTCTGTCCGTCACAAGCTTCTCAGTGTCCATCCTGCCCCAGTGCACTTTAGCACGGGCAAGGGCCCTACGGGCTCCTTCGATGCAGACCGAGCGCTTGAGGACTTCAATCCATGGACAGGCATCCACCAGCCGCCACACCAGCCCGAAGTAGCTCCCAGGCATGGCTTCCTTAGGCCACCGCTGAACTATGAGGCCCTTCATGGCCTGTTCGGCCACCTTGTAGAGCTCGACCAGCTGCTTCAGCTGGTCGCTCAAGGGAACCAGTTGTCCGGCCTCAGCATACTGAGACCAGAACACCTTCTCTGTCGAGCTCCCTTCCTCGGCTCGGTAGAACGCGGCAGCATCAGACACACTGCGGGGCAGATCTGTGAATGCTCCTGGAGAGCTCCGGATTTGGGTAAGTAACAAATAATTCACTTTCACGTGCTTGCTTTGCATAAAGAATGCCTTACCCGCCGCTATCTTCTTTATCGCCTCAATCTCCTGGAGGGCTTTTTGGGCTTCGGCCTTAGCGGCTTTGGCACTCTCAAGGGCCGAGGCGAGCTCAAACTCTCGAGTTTTCGAGTCACGCTCCAAACTCTCGTGTTTTTCCACGAGAGTTTGGAGCTCTTGCCGCACCTCCGCCACCCGCGCCTCCTGCTTCTCTCGCTCGGTGCGCTCCACGGCCGCACTGCTTTCGGCCCGGGACACCGCCTCCTTCAGGGCCGCCACCTCGTTCGTGGCCCCTGCAATATTCATGTTAGTCCTATCATTTTTTGCAACCACATTTTTTATATATAATCCCATAAGGTATTACTTACCTTCCCTGTCCTCGAGCTGCTTTTTGGCAAGGCCGAGCTCGTTCTCGGACCGCTCGAGGTTCTCTTTCAATACATTGACCCTCCGCAGTCAGTGCGGCAGAGGTCAGCAGCGCAGCCTGCATTCCCATATTGACACACTTATGTTAGACTCTTGCGTATATCTTTTTAGATCCTCAGTTCAGCTTTTCTTTCCGAACACCGAACCGAGCATCAAGGGCTACTGTCTATGCAGTAATATTTTTACATATTCTAAACACATACCTCAAAGCCTGTTAGAAGGCTGGTACAGGCTTCAGTCAGCCCGCTCTTGGCAGACTGAACTTTCTGGATCACCACACTCATAACAGTGCAGTGCTCCTCGTTGATGGAGGCGCCGTTAAGCGCCTCCAGCAAGTTATCCGGTGCCTCCGGTTGGACGGAGGCCTCCGGTGTCGCAGTCTTGCCCTTCTTACGAAGGGGTCGCCTGCCGGACTTCGGAACCACTGAAGGTTCCGGCATGGAGTCCGGCACAGGGCCAGACTTAAAGCCCTTTGGGGTTTCGTCCCCTTCGCACCTAGGGTCCAAAAGGTTGCCTTACGGCGCCTCTTGGACCACCTCCTCCTGGCCGGGCCCCTTTTGGGACCCCACCTCAGCTCATCAGCGGCGCGGAGAGAGGAGGCGGCCGGAAGTGAAGTGCTATTCACGTCCGATGAATCCAGGGAGCCGCTCGTCGAAGCGGCGAGCTCGTCCTTGGGCGGGCTGCATGGTTGTATCCGGCATTAGAAGACACTATGCGACAAATGAAAAGCAATGGGTTATTCCGGAATCCGGACACTTACGATCTCGCCAGGGGCTTGGCCCTTGATGGCCACTCCTCTTTGCCGTCGTCGGCGTTGGTGGAGTAGTCCGGAGGAAGGGTCCTACCCTTCTTGGACCCTCCGGCCTCCCCAGTCGGGGCAGCCTTCCTTTTCTTTTCTCCCCCTGCTGGGGGAGAAGCTTCTTTTTCCTCCTCCTTGTTCTCACGGGAGGATTCCGCCTCGGAGTCGTCGGACAATGAGTCCGACAACACCTGGCGCCGGGCACTCCTTCGAGTCCCCGTGGCCTTCTTCTTGGCCTTCTTCTCTGGCACCACGTGAGGTGCCGGAACCAGCAGCCCCGTCAAGCAGGTGTCCGCTGGGTCTTCTGGCAAGGGAGCCGGATAGTTAACCTGCCCGGACGTATTCCGCCAGTCCTGTCAAAGGAAAGGGAGTTTAGATCCCGCATAGAGTCAAACTATGAGAAACAAGAGTCCCGTAAAGGGTAAAATAGCTTACCTTGGTAGCTTGGCGCTGCGAGCTAAATCCGCGATCTTCGGTAGCGGATGTGGGAGCCTCGGCGCCCTTGAACAGCGCCTTCCAGGCATCTTCGTACGTAGTGTCGAAGAGCCTTTTCAAAGTTTGGTGTTGCGCCGGATCGAACTCCCACAATTTGAAGGCCCGTTGTTGGCATGGGAGGATCCGGCGGATGAGTAACCTGGACTACGTTGACAAGCCTGAGATTCTTGTTCACCAGGGTTTGCATGCAGGTTTGGAGTCTGGTCAGCTCTTCTGGATTACCCCACGTCAGGCCCGTCTCTTTCCAAGAGGTTAGCCGCGTAGGAAAACCAGACCGGAATTCAGGGGTCGCTGCCCATTTAGGGTCGCGCGGCTCGGTGATGTAGAACCACCCCGATTGCCACCCCTTCACGGGCTCCACAAAGGAGCCCTCGAGCCATAGGACGTTGGCCATCTTGCCAACCATGGCACCTCCGCACTTCGCTTGGCGGCCGCCCACTACCTTCGGCTTGACATTGAAGGTCTTCAGCCATAAGCCGAAGTGGGGCTGGATGCAGAGAAAGGCCTCAGACATGACGATGAACGCCGAGATGTTGAGGATGAAATTTGGGGCCAGATCATGGAAATCTAGGCCGTAGTAGAACATGAGCCCCCAGACAAATGGGTGAAGTGGAAAACTAGTCTGCGGAGGAAGTGGGCGAGGAACACCACCCTCTCATGGGGCCTGGGGGTGGGGATGAGGTGCCCCTCATCGGAGAGCCGATGCGCGATGTCGCCGGACAAGTATCCGGCCTTCCGCAGCTTTTTGACTTGCCCCTCCGTGACGGAGGAGACCATCCACTTGCCTCCCGCTCCGGACATGGCTGGAGAAGGTTGAGGAGGGATGTGCGGACATGGGCGCTGGAGCTCGAGTGTGTGGAAATGGATGAGCAAAGGAGGAAGAAGGCGTGGGTGAAAAGGTGGATCCTTATCCCCTTATATGGACGGACGAAGCTATGCGTCCCCACCAGCCTGGTAAAACTCGCTTATCTCCCAAGCACCGTAATCAATGGCGCGGTTGGGTTACCCACGCCCGTATTGATGAGAATCCCGGAATAAGGGGGCACGATCTCCGCTTTGATAAGATGTGCCAAGGAAACCGCCTCGCTAAACGCGCTGAGGTGGGAAAGTAAAAACGATTCGAATAAAGGCCTGGCCGTGGTGTGATGTCACGCCGCGGAATACGTCAGAAGATCTGTGTAAAGATTATTCTCTCTACGGTGGAATGTGGAACTTGTTTTGCAGAGCCGGACACTATCCTTGTGTTCAAAATCTTCTATGAAGAATTCGGAGGAGGAACCGCCTTGCAATGCCGAAGACAATATGCGCTCCGGACTCGTCGTCATTGAAGCCTGGTTCAGGGGCTACTGAGGGAGTCCTGGATTAGGGGGTGTCCGGATAGCCAAACTATCACCTTTGGCTGGACTCCTGGACTATGAAGATACAAGATTGAAGACTTCGTCCCATGTCCGGATGGGACTTTCCTTGGCGTGGAAGGCAAGCTTGGCGATACGGATATGTAGATCTCCTACTATTGTAACCGACTCTGTGTAACCCTAATCCTATCCGGTGCCTATATAAACCGGAGGGTTTTAGTCCGTAGGACGAACAACAATCATACCATAGGCTAGCTTCTAGGGTTTAGCCTCTCTGATCTCGTGGTAGATCTACTCTTGTACTACCCATATCATCAATATTAATCAAGCAGGAGTAGGGTATTACCTCCATCGAGAGGGCCCGAACCTGGGTAAAAACATCGTGTCCCTTGTCTCCTGTTACCATCCGCCTAGATGCACAGTTCGGGATCCCCTACCCGAGATCCGCCGGTTTTGACACCGACAGCCTCCCTCTAGGCCCAAATAATGGTGAAGTGTTATGTAGTCGACATTCACATAACACCACTAGAGGCTAGACAACATACATCTCATCAAAATATCGAACGAATACCAAATTCACATGACTACTAATAGCAAGACTTCTCACGTGTCCTCGGGAACAAACGTAACTACTCACAAAGCATATTCATGTTCATAATCAGAGGGGTAATAATATGCATAAAGGATCTGAACATATGATCTTCCACCAAATAAACCAACTAGCATCAACTACAAGGAGTAATCAACACTACTAGCAACCTACTAGTACCAATCCCGGACTTGGAGACAAGAATTGGGTACAAGAGATGAACTAGGTTTGGAGATGAGATGGTGCTGGTGAAGATGTTGATGGAGATTGCCCTCTCCCGATGAGAGGAGCGTTGGTGATGACGATGGTGATGATTTCCCCCTCCCGGAGGGAAGTGTCCCCGGCAGAACAGCTCTGTCAGAGCCCTAGATTGGTTCCGCCTCGTGGTGGCGGAGTTTCGTCCCGAAAGGTTGCTACTTATTTTTTTTCTCGATGAAAGACTTCATATAGGAGAAGATGGGCGTCGGAGAGTCACCAGGGGGCCCACGAGGTAGGGGGCGCGCCCTAGGGGGGCGCCCCCCACCCTCGTGAGCAGGGTGTGGGCCCCCTGTCCTTAATCTTTGGCGAGGATTTTTCTTTATTTATTATAAGATATTCCGTGGAGTTTCAGGACTTCTGGAGTTGCGCAGAATAGGTCTCTAATATTTGCTCGTTTTCCAGACCAGAATTCCAGCTGCCGGCATTCTCCCTCTTTATGTAAACCTTGTAAAATAAGAGAGAATAGCCATAAGTATTGTGACATAATGTGAAGTGACAGCCCAAAATGTAATAAATATCGATATAAAAGCATGATGCAAAATGGACGTATCACATATCCTTCCACTAAGGATAATTTCGACCGTTGTCTAGTGATCTACTCCTAGATCACTATTGTACTCCCTTGCCAAAATCAGTGTAGGGTATACAATAGATCTGGTTCACAGCATGGCATACTTTATAGAACCTATGGCCAAGGCATAGGGAATGACTTTCATTGTCTTTCTATCTTCTACCGTGGTCGGGCTTTGAGTCTTACTCAATTTCACACCTTGTAACACAAGCAAGAACTCTTTCTTTGACTGTTCCATTTTGAACTACTTCAAAATCTTGTCAAGGTATGTACTCATTGAAAAACTTATCAAGCGTCTTCATCTATCTCTATAGATCTTGATGCTAAATATGTAAGTAGCTTCACCGAGGTCTTACTTTGAAAAACTCCTTTCAAACACTCCTTTATGCTTTGCAGAGTAATTCTACTTTATTTCCAATCAACAAAATGTCATTCACATATACTTATCAGAAATCTTGTAGTGCTCCCACTCACTTTCTTGTAAATACAGGCTTCACCACAAGTCTGTATAAAACTATATGCTTTGATCAACTTATCAAAGCGTATATTCCAACTCCGAGATGCTTGCACCAGTCCATATATGGATCGCTGGAGCTTGCATATTTTGTTAGCACCTTTAGGATTGACAAAACCTTCTGGTTGCATCATATATAACTCTTCTTTAATAAATGCATTAAGGAATGCAGTTTTGTTTATCCATTTGCCAGATTTCATAAAATGCGGCAATTGCTAACATGATTCAGACAGACTTTAAGCATCGCTACGAGTGATAAAATCTCATCATAGTCGACACCTTGAACTTTGTCAAAACCATTTTCGACAAGTCTAGCTTTGTAGATAGTAACACTACTATCAGCGTCCATCTTCCTCTTGTAGATCCATTTATTCTCAATGGCTTGCCGATCATTGAGCAAGTCAATCAAAGTCCATACTTTGTTCTCATACATGGATCCCATCTCAGATTTCATGGCCTTAAACCATTTTGCGGAATCTGGGCTCATCATCGCTTCCTCATAGTTCGTAGGTTCGTCATGGTCAAGTAACATGACCTCCAGAACAGGATTACCGTACCACTCTGGTGCGGATCTCACTCTGGTTTACCTACGAGGTTTGGTAGTAACTTGATCTGAAGTTACATGATCATCATCATTAGCTACCTCACTAGTTGGTGTAGTAGTCACAGAAACAGATTTCTGTGATGAACTACTTTCCAATAAGGGAGCAGGTACAGTTACCTCATCAAGTTCTACTTTCCTCCCACTCACTTCTTTCGAGAGAAACTCCTTCTCTAGAAAGGATCCATTCTTAGCAACGAATTTCTTGCCTTTGGATCTGTGATAGAAGGTGTACCCAACAGTTTCCTTTGGGTATTCTATGAAGACATATTTCTCCGGTTTGGGTTTGAGCTTATCAGGATGAAACTTTTTCACATAAGCATCGCAACCCCAAACTTTAAGAAACGACAACTTTGGTTTCCTGCCAAACCACAGTTCATACGGTGTCGTCTCAACGGATTTAGATGGTGCCCTTTTTAAGGTGAATGCAGCTGTCTCTAATGCATAACCCCAAAACTATAGTGGTAAATCGGTAAGAAACATCATAGATTGCACTATATCCAATAAAGTACGGTTATGACATTCGGACACACCATTATGCTGTGGTGTTCCAGGTGGCACGAATTTATGAAACTATTCCACATTGTTTTAATTGACGACCAAACTTGTAACTCAAATATTTGTTTCCGCGATGAGATCGTAGAAACTTTATTTTCTTGTCACGATGATTTTCCACTTCACTCTGAAAATCTTTGAACTTTTCAAATGTTTCAGACTTATGTTTCATCAAGTAGATATACCCATATCTGCTCAAATCATCTGTGAAGGTCAGAAAATAACGATACTTGCCGTGAGCCTCAACACTCATCGGATTGCATACATCAGTATGTATTATTTCCAATAAGTCAGTCGCTCGCTCCATTGTTCTGGAGAACAGAGTCTTTAGTCATCTTGCCCATAAGGCATGGTTCGCAAGCATCAAGTGATTCATAATCAATTGATTCCAAAATCCCATCAGCATGGAGTTTCTTCATGCGCTTTACACCAATATGACCTAAACGGCAGTTCCAAAAATAAGTTGCACTATCATTATTAACTTTGCATCTTTTGGCTTCAATATTATGAATATGTGTATCACTATGATCGAGATCCAATGAACCATTTTCATTGGGTGTGTAACCATATAAGGTTTTATTCATGTAAACAGAACAACAATTATTCTCTAACTTAAATAAATAACCGTATTGCAATAAACATGATCAAATCATATTCATGCTCAACGCAAACACCAAATAACACTTATTTAGGTTCAACACTAATCCCGAAAGTATAGGGAGTGTGCGATGATGATCATATCAATCTTGGAACCACTTCCAATACCCATCGTCACTTCATCCTTAACTAGTTTATGTTCATTATGCAACTCCCATTTCGAGTTACTACTCTTAGCAACTGAACTAGTATCAAATACCGAGGGGTTGCTATAAACACTAGTAAAGTACACATCAATAACATGTATATCCAATATACCTTTGTTCACTTTGCCATCCTTCTTATCCGCCAAATTCTTGGGGTAGTTCCGCTTCCAGTGACCAGTCCCTTTGCAGTAGAAGCACTTAGTCTCAGGCTTAGGACCAGACTTGGGCTTCTTCACTTGAGCAGAAACTTGCTTGCCATTCTTCTTGAAGTTCCCCTTCTTCCCTTTGCCCTTTTCTTGAAACTAGTGGTTTTGTCAACCATCAACACTTGATGTTTTTCTTGATTTCTACCTGCATCGATTTCAGCATCACGGAGAGCTTGGGAATCGTTTCCGTTCTCCCTTGCATATTATAGTTCATCACGAAGTTCTACTAACTTGGTGATGGTGACTATAGAATTCTGTCAATCACTATTTTATCTGGAAGATTAACTCCCACTTGATTCAAGCGATTGCAGTACCCAGAAAATCTGAGCACATGCTCACTGCTTGAGCTATTCTCTTCCATCTTTTAGCAATAGAACTTGTTGGAGACTTCATATCTCTCAACTCGGGTATTTTCTTGAAATATTAACTTCAACTCCTGGAACATCTCATATGGTCCATGACATTCAAAACGTCTTTGAAGTCCCGATTCTAAACCGTTAAGCATAGTGCACTAAACTATCAAATGGTCATCATATTGAGCTAGCCAAACGTTCATAATGTCTGCATCTGCTCCTGCAATAGGTCTGTCACCTAGCAGTGCATCAAGGACATAATTCTTTTGTGCAGCAATGAGGATAGTCCTTAGATCACGGATCCAATCCGCATCATTGCTGCTAACATCTTTCAACTCAGTTTTCTCTAGGAACATATAAAAAATAAAACATGGGAGCTAAACGCGAGCTATTGATCTATAACATAGATATGCTAATACTACCAGGACTTAGTTCATGATATATTAAAGTTCAAATAATCATATTACTTAAGAACTCCCACTTAGATAGACATCCCTCTAATCCTCTAAGTGATCACGTGATCCAAATCAACTAAACCATGTCCGATCATCACGTGAGATGGAGTAGTTTCAATGGTGAACATCACTATGTTGATCATATCTACTATATGATTCACGCTCGACCTTTTGGTCTCCGTGTTCCGAGGCCATATATGTTATATGCTAGGCTCGTTAAGTTTAACCTGAGTATTCCGCGTGTGCAACTGTTTTGCACCCGTTGTATTTGAACGTAGAGCCTATCACACCCGATCATCACGTGGTGTCTCAGCACGAAGAATTTTCGCAACGGTGCATTCTCAGGGAGAACACTTATACTTTGATAATTTAGTGAGGGATCATCTTATAATGCTACCGTCAATCAAACCAAAATAAGATGCATAAAAAGATAAACATCACATGCAATCAATATAAGTGATATGATATGGCCATCATCATCTTGTGCTTGTGATCTCCATCTTCGAAGCATCATCATGATCTCCATCGTCACCGGCATGACACCATGATCTCCATCATCTTGATCTATATCAAAGTGTCTCACATGGTCGTCTCGCCAACAATTGCTCTTGCAACTATTGCTATCGCATAGCCATAAAGTAAAGCAATTATTTGGCGCTTGCATCTTATGCAATAGTGAGACAACCATAAGGCTTTTGCCTGTTGCACATAACTTCAACAAAAAATGATCATCTCATACAACAACTTATATCTCATCACGTCTTGACCATATCACATCACAACATGCCCTGCAAAAACAAGTTAGACGTCCTCTACTTTGTTGTTGCAAGTTTTACGTGGCTGCTATGGGTTGAGCAAGAACCGTTCTTACCTACGCATCAAAACCACAACGATAGTTTGTCGAGTTGGTGTTGTTTTAACCTTCGCAAGGACCGGGCGTAGCCACACTCGGTTCAACTAAAGTTGAAGAAACTGACACCCGCCAGCCACCTGTGTGCAAAGCACGTCGGTAGAACCAGTCTCGCGTAAGCGTACGTGTAATGTCGGTCCGGGCCGCTTCATCCAACAATACCGCCGAACCAAAGTATGACATGCTGGTAAGCAGTATGACTTATATCGCCCACAACTCACTTGTGTTATACTCGTGCATATGACATCTACACATAAAACCTGGCTCGGATGCCACTGTTGGGGAACGTAGTAATTTCAAAAATTTCCTACGCACACGCAAGATCATGGTGATGCATAGCAACGAGAGGGAAGAGTGTTGTCCATGTACCCTCGTAGACCGAAAGCGGAAGCGTTAGCACAACGCGGTTGATGTAGTCATACGTCTTCACGATCTGACCGATCAAGTACCAAACGTACGGCACCTCCGAGTTCAGCACACGTTCAGCCCGATGACGTCCCTCGAACTCCGATCCAGCCGAGTGTTGAGGGAGAGTTTTGTCAGCATGACGGCGTGGTAATGATGTTGATGTTCTACCGACGCAGGGCTTCGCCTAAGCACCACTACAGTATTATCGAGGTGGACTATGGTGGAGAGGGGCACCGCACACGGCTAAAAGATCAAACAGATCAATTGTTGTGTCTATGGGGTGCCCCCTGCCCCCGTCCATAAAGGAGCCAGGGGGAGGCCGGCCGGCCCTCTATGGCGCGCCCCCAAGAGGGTAATCCTACTAGGACTCCAAGTCCTAGTAGGTTTCCACCTAAAGGGAGAGAGGGGGAAGGAAGGAGAGGGAGAGGGAGAAGGAAAGGGGGGCGCCGCCCCCCCTCTCCTAGTTTAATTCGGACCAGAGGGGGAGGGGGCGCGCGGAGCCCTGTCCTCCCCTCTCTCTCTCTCCACTAAGGCCCATCGAGGCCCATTAGTTCCCCCAGGGTTATCGATAACCCTCCGGCACTCCGTTTTTATCCAAAACTTCTCCAGAACACTTCCGGTGTCCGAATATAGTCGTCCAATATATCAATCTTCATGTCTCAACCATTTCGAGACTCCTCGTCATGTCCGTGATCACATCCGGGACTCTGAACAACCTTCGGTACATCAAAACATATAAACTCATTATATAACTGTCATCGTAACGTTAAGCGTGCTGACCCTATGGGTTCGAGAACTATGTAGACATGACCGAGACACGTCTCCGGTCAATAACCAATAGTAGAACCTGGATGCTCATATTGGTCCCACATATTCTACGAAGATCTTTATCAATCAAACCGCATAACAACATACGTTGTTCCCTTTGTCATCGGTATGTTACTTGCCCGAGATTCGATCGTCGGTATCTCAATACCTAGTTCAATCTCGTTACCGGCAAGTCTCTTTACTCGTTCCGTAATACATCATCTTGCAACTAACTCATTAGTTACAATGCTTGCAAGGCTTATAGTGATGTGCATTACCGAGTGGGCCCAGAGATACCTCTCCGACAATCGGAGTGACAAATCCTAATCTCGAAATACGCCAACCCAACAAGTACCTTCGGAGACACCTGTAGAGCACCTTTATAATCACCCAGTTACATTGTGACTTTTGGTAGCACACAAAGTGTTCCTCCGGTAAACGGGAGTTGCATAATCTCATAGTCATAGGAACATGTATAAGTCATGAAGAAAGCAATAGAAACATAGTAAATGATCAAGTGCTAAGCTAACAGAATGGGTCAAGTCAATCACATCATTCTCCTAATGATGTGATCCCATTAATCAAATGACAACTCATGTCCATGGCTAGGAAACTTAACCACCTTCGATTAACGAGCTAGTCAAGTAGAGGCATACTAGTGACACTATGTCTGTCTATGTATTCACACATGTACTAAGTTTCCGGTTAATACAATTCTAGCATGAATAATAAACATTTATCATGATATAAGGAAATAAATAATAACTTTATTATTGCCTCTAGGACATATTTCCTTCAGTTTCATGGTTATCATTATTCTTTAAAGCATACATGTCATCATAATAATCATCATAGATAGGAGGCATGCTTTCATCATAGTAAATTTTCTCATTAAAGCTTGGGGTACAAAAAATATCATCTTCATCAAACATAGCTTCCCCAAGCTTGTGTTTTTGCATATCATTAGCATCATGGATATTCAAGGAATTCATACTAACAACATTGCAATCATGCTCATCATACAAAAATCTAGTGCCAAACATTTTAATGCATTCTTCTTCTAACACTTTGGCACAATTTTCCTTTCCATCATTCTCACGAAAGATATTAAAAAGATGAAGCGTATGAGACAAACTCAATTCCATTTTTTTTGTAGTTTTCTTTTATAGACTAAACTAGTGATAAAACAAGAAACTAAAAGATTCGATTGCAAGATCTAAAGATATACCTTCAAGCACTAACCTCCCCGGCAACGGCGCTAGAAAAGAGCTTATTGTCTACTACATAACCTTCTTCTTGTAGACGTTGTTGGGCCTCCAAGTGCAGAGGTTTGTAGGACAGTAGCAAATTTCCCTCAAGTGGATGACCTAAGGTTTATCAATCCGTGGGAGGCGTAGGATGAAGATGGTCTCTTTCAAGCAACCCTGCAACCAAATAGCAAAGAGTCTCTTGTGTCCCCAACACACCCAATACAATGGTAAATTGTATAGGTGCACTAGTTCGGCGAAGAGATGGTGATACAAGTGCAATATGGATGGTAGAAATAGGTTTTTGTAATCTGAAAATATAAAAACAGCAAGGTAACTAATGATAAAAGTGAGCGTGAACGGTATTGCAATGATAAGAAACAAGGCCTAGGGTTCATACTTTCACTAGTGCAAGTTCCCTCAACAATAATAACATAATTGTGTGACACTCCAAAAAAAATTTATTTTGTTTTTCATCAAAAACTTTGTTGGTTTTGAAGAAGGCCTTTTAAATCCTTCCAAAAAAACCTCTCCCTCAAAACTTCTCCCTTGGCAAGGATTTTATTTTTGATATCTTCTTCAACCCTGGTGTTTAGTTATTAAAAACCTTTCTTCTATTTGTCCCCTTCTCAAATTTATTTTTGGGATTTATTTTCTTTTATAAAGAAACCCTAGGAGTTTTGGGACTTCTCTTCTTTTAAAACCACCCATGGTTTTACCATGCCTCATGTGGTAAATCCTCCCCAAAACCCCCACTTTGGGGCAATCCAAACATTCTGTTCCAACAAGTCCAATCCATTTTTGGATTTTATTTCATTTGTTTTAATTCCCCAAAACAATTATGTCACTTATTTTAAGCCTAGGTGATTTACAAAGCAAGTACCTTTTTCCCTTTGAGTTTTGATCTCAAACCAACTCCTCTGGATAGTCTTTAACACCCCCAACCTAGATCCATCAAGATCCACTCTTCCTCTTTTCAAAATTTTCAAGTTTCAACCTTTGCAAGTTTGGACCAGATTTGTCAAATTTGGTGAAATTCATATCTTCTCTTCTCCAAAAACTCTACCAAAATTCAGGCAGCCCCCAGATGAAATGAGAGGCCACCCCACCAAAAATCAGCTCAAGGAAAATTCCCCTCATGCCTAAATCATTTCGTCGAACACTTGGCCAGCACTGTTACTGTGCACTTTCAGAAAGTTCAGAGTTTCAGAGATTTCAGTGTCGTTTTTTGTTAGAGTGTTGTCATCGATCACCAGTGCGCCCTGGCGCGTTGCGCACGGCCTCTCCTCCTTGACCAGAGCACCGCACGCCCTCTTGGACGGGTGCAGGTGTCGGTGGCGGCGAGCATCGCCGGCGCCGGCAGCTTCTGCAGTGGCAGAGCCACCCGTGGCGGCCAGCGAGGGCCTGAGCCAGCTCGCCACGTCGTCCGGCGCCGCCCAACGCCCCCTAGCCCTCCGCGTGGCTTCATGCATGCCAGTGCACCCCGCAGCACCGTCGCCGTGGCCCGGCAAGCACAGGGTGCGCCCTCTGCCGCTGATGGGCCCGCGCCGCCCCGTTCTGTCGAAGCCACCCAGTGAGCCTAATCCAAACTCGTTTAGCGCCTAAATGGAACTGGTGGAACTCCACGTTGTTGTCCAACTCCCTAAACTCCCTGACCAAGCACTGCGCCGCCGTAACCATCGCCGGAGATCCCTGTTCACGGCCACCGCCTCGGATCGCCTATAAAAGGAAGCCCCGAGCTCGTTCTCGAGCACGCACCACCATTGCACCTCACCAACACTCCGCCAAGCCACTAGGAGGACCTCGAGGAGGTCTCCTCCCCCAACTCCGGCCGCCCCGATCTGCCTCGGCCACCAGCTCGATCCACTCCGGTGAGGCCATCCCCGACGCCCAAACCACGTCAGTAGCATCCTCGAGCACCCAGGGAGCTAACCCAAGCTTCAATTTGATCTTTGCAGCCCTTCCCGACGAGATCCAACTCCACCCGAGCCGTCGTCCGCCGGAGCCAGGGCCGCCGTCGATGTAGTGCTCGCCGGCGACCACCACCA
This sequence comes from Triticum aestivum, assembly GCF_018294505.1. Lineage (NCBI taxonomy): Eukaryota > Viridiplantae > Streptophyta > Magnoliopsida > Poales > Poaceae > Triticum > Triticum aestivum. The sequence goes on from NC_057813.1 coordinate 90,005,511, forward strand.
CTCGCCGACGCGGAAGGACACGCTGAGCACGGAGGTAACGCCCGATCCCCCTGCCTCGCTGTGGATCGCCGCTGGCGACCACCGCAGCTCTCGGGCGCCGACGAGCTCTGTTCTTCCCCGTTTGAATTTTCAAACCTGACGGGTGGGACCCGCCTGTTAGCCTCTCTGTTCTTTTAAACGAACCATTTTCTGAAAACGTATTCGGGCAAAATACGCTTTCAGTCTGAAGCGTTTTTCTGGTCTTTTCTGTTCAGCCCCCTGAGAAGTTTCTATTTCATTACAGAAAGGTCCCTGGATTAAAGCCCTTATAACTTTTAAACAGAAAAGGATTTTTGATTGATTCTTTTTCTGTCCTCTTCAAAATTTTGTCTAGTTTTTTATCAGATTTATTTGAAAAATATTAGGAATACTTTTATGCACCTCACAGTATTTACGATAGTGCGTGTGTTTCTATATACCGTAGATACCGAAGGAGGTGACGGAACCGCGAACTTCACCGAGCTAGGCTCCGACTACTCCGAACCAGGCAAGCATGTTTGAACATTTGATATGATGAGTGCCTTTGGCATGTTTGCATTAAGTAGTTCATGGCATGTTTATGAGCATCTTGATGAATGCCATATTACATGCAAAGTTGAGGCAAGTGAGTTTCGAAAATCCATAAGTTGTTGGATGTGAGTTGGCATGGCCATGTGATGGCATGAGAATGGGTAAGATGGCAGTGTTGTAGCATGCCAGTCTTATGCCAGACTATTTGACTCCAGTGTCAACATGAATCAGTCCAGTTCCCGTCCGTTTTCCCTTCCTGTACTACCACATGTTTTCCGCAAGGGATACGGCTTAGTAAGTTGCAAACCGCTTTCCTGGTACACACCAAATCGAGAGGCCGTGATGAGGGTTCCATGGCCCTGGATTAAAGCCAGTCATCCGGTCAAGGGGCATGGGTGTTTCTGGTTGGGACCGAGAGGGGGGCACCCCTTAGAGCGCACGTATATAAATTTGATCCCATGCTATTCGAGATTGTGATCTCCTCGTCTCAAAGTTTTTCTTGAACGCTGTCTAGGGTGATTCCTGGCATCGTGAGGTGGGATGGGTGTGTACTGGTTAGATGTGTTTCTTCCGAAATACCATAAACGGAACTAGTCCTTCGTGACTATGGAAATCCGTTGGCTGTGGGCAATTTAGTACAAACTCTGCAGAGTCAAAAATCCTTGAATCATCTTATCCATGTCCAAGTACTATGTTCATTTTATGCCGTCAAGTGTCAATTTCAGTGACAAAAACTCCGGTGTACCACATGAGTGTTAAGTCCGGTTAAATGTTTATTCCTATGGATGGACTAACCCGTTTATATTGTGTGTTGAATATTTCTTATGAGTATTATATCTTTGTGAATTTATCAAACATGAATAATGAATTTAAGCCCTTTCTGCGATGTCGCTCAGACGTTCGACTGTGGCACACTTGTTATTTACTTTTGATATAAGCCCTTTCTGCGATGTCGCTCAGACGTCCGACTGTGGCACACTTGTTATTTACTTTTGATATAAGCCCTTTCTACGATGTCGCTCAGACGTCCGACTGTGGCACATTTGTTATTTACTTTTGATATAAGCCCTTTCTGCGATGTCGCTCAGACGTCCGACTATGGCACGCTTGCTATTTACTTTTGATATAAGCCCTTTCTGTGATGTCGCTCCGACGTCCGACTGTGGCACGCATGTCATTTACTTTTCAAGATAAGCCCTTTATGTGGTGTCGCTTAGACGCCCGACTGCGGCATGATTATTTATTTGTTCACCCTTTGAGGCGTCGCTTCAGACACCCGATCGGTTTTCAGTTATTTTGTGGATTTCGGGAGGACTACCGCCTGTTTTCCTTATTGTTTAATATTGTCGTGCAAGTTCATCATTTGAATGTGCATTACTAATTGCTCATGACGCATTCATGCGTGCATTTGTTATATCTCACGTCCGAACTGTCTTGCGAGTACTCTCAAAGTACTCACCTGGCTTGTTGATTTGGCCAGATGTTGACGAAGGCGATCTCATGGATGAAGAGTTCAATAGCGAGTCCGACGCCTAGAGGAGTCCCAGTCAGTCTCGTGCGACCCTGGATTTGGTCACTGTGTTATATCCGCTTCCGCTACTCGAATAAATTCATCGAGCCTCACCTCGATGCTCGATGAGCTACCAGTTTAGGAGACATATTATCCACTCCACCGTGTTATTCCACTACCACTTTTATCTCGAGTCAGTAGTATGCCACCCCACACCATTGTGTCATATCCGCCATTATGTATAATTATTGACGTGCTTGTAATAAATTGTTGAGCACCCCAGCTCGACCCTGTAATATATTTAATACTACTGGCTTATCGTATCAAGATTTTGTCTACCAGTCAGGAGGATTTTCCTCATACTGGACTCGAAAGGTCGGTTTCTCAATAAGCATTTTATTGGAAAACCGGTCGTGACAAATTGGATCATATAACTATCCCTCAACATGCAACAAACAGTCACTCCAAAGACACTAATAGAGGAGAACAAACAAAGAGATTATGGTAGGGTATGAAACCACCTCAAAGTTATTCTTTCCAATCAATCCATTGGGCTATTCCTATAAGTGTCACAAACAGCCCTAGAGTTCGTACTAGAATAACACCTTAAGACACAAATCAACCAAAACCCTAATGTCACCTCAAGTATCCGTGGGTATGATTATACGATATGCATCACACAATCTCAGATTCATCTATTCAAACCAACACAAAGTACTTCAAAGAGTGCCCCAAAGTTTCTACCGGAGAATCAAGACGAAAACGTGTGCCAACCCCTATGGATAGGTTCATGGGCAGAACCCGCAAGTTGATCACCAAGACAAACATCAAGTGAATCACGTGATATCCCATTGTTACCACAGATACGCACGGCAAGACATACATCAAGTGTTCTCAAGTCATTAAAGACTCGATCCGATAAGATTACTTCAAAGGGAAAACTCAATCCATTACAAGAGAGTAGAGGGGGAGAAGCAACATAAGATCCAACTATAGTAGCAAAGCTCGCGATACATCAAGATCGTGCCAAATCAAGAACACGAGAGAGAGAGAGAGAGAGAGAGAGATCAAACACATAGCTACTCGTACATACCCTCAGCCCCGAGGGTGAACTACTCCCTCCTCGTCATGGAGAGCGTCGGGATGATGAAGATGGCCACCGGTGAGGGTTCCCCCCTCCGGCAGGGTGCCGAAACAGGGTCCCGATTGGGTTTTGGTGGCTACAGAGGCTTGCGGCGGCGGAACTCTAGATCTATTCTGTTCCCCGAAGGTTTTAACTTATATGGATATATATAGGCGGAAGAAATATGTCAGGGGAGCCACGAGGGGCCCACGAGGGTGGAGGGCGCGCCCCCCTGCCTCGTGCCTCCCTCGTTGCTTTCCTGACGTGCACTCCAAGTCTCCCGGGTTGCTTTCTTTCCAAAAATAACTTCTCTAGAAGGTTTCATTCTGTTTCGACTCCGTTTGATATTCCTTTTCTTCGAAACACTGAAACAAGGGGGAAAACAGGAACTGGCACTGGGCTCTGGGTCAATAGGTTAGTCCCGAAAATAATATAAAAGTGTTTAATAAAGCCCATAAACATCCAAAACAGATAATATAAAAGCATGGAACAATCAAAAATTATAGATACGTTGGAGACGTATCAGCATCCCCAAGCTTAATTCCTGCTCGTCCTCGAGTAGGTAAATGATAAAAACAGAATTTTTGATGTGGAATGCTACTTGGCATAATTTCAATGTAATTCTTCTTAATTGTGGTATGAATATTCAGATCCGAAAGATTCAAGATAAAAGTTCAATATTGGCATAGAAATAATAATACTTCAAGCATACTAACTAAGCAATTATGTCCTCTCAAAATGACATGGCCAAAGAAAGTTCATCCCTACAAAATCATATAGTTTATTCATGCTCCATTTTCGTCACACAAGAATGCTCTCATCATGCACAACCCCGATGACAAGCCAAGCAATTGTTTCATACTTTAGTAATCTCAAACTTATAAACCTTCACGCAATACATGAGCGCGAGCCATGGATATAGCACTATGGGTGGAATAGAGTATAATGATGGGGGTTATGTGGAGAAGACAAAAAATGAGAAAGTCTCACATCAACGAGGCTAATCAATGAGCTATGGAGATGCCCATCGATTGATGTTAATGCGAGGAGTAGGGATTGCCATGCAACAGATGCACTAGAGCTATAAATGTATGAAAGCTCAACAAAAGAAACTAAGTGGGTGTGCATCCAACTTGCTTGCTCACGAAGACCTAGGGCACTAGAGGAGGCACATTGTTGGAATATACAAGCCAAGTTCTATAACGAAAAATTCCACTAGTATATGAAAGTGACAACATAGAAGACTCTCTATCATGAAGATCATGGTGCTACTTTGAAGCACAAGTGTGGTAAAAGGATAGTAGCATTGTCCCTTCTCTCTTTTTCTCTCATTTTTCGTTCTCTTTTTTGGGGGCTTCTCTTTTTTTATGGCCTTTCTCTTTTTTCTCTTTTTTACCTCACTTGGGACAATGCTCTAGAAAATGATGATCATCACACTTCTATTTATTTACAACTCAATGATTACAACTCGATACTCGAACAAAGTATGACTCTATATGAATGCCTCCGGCAGTGTACCGGGATATGCAATGAACCAAGAGTGACATGTATGAAAGAATTGTGAATGGTGGCTTTGCCACAAATACTATGTTAACTACATGATCATGCTAAGCAATATGACAATGATGAACGTGTCATGATAAACGGGACGGTGGAAAGTTGCATAGCAATATATCTCGGAATGGCTATGGAAATGCCATAATAGGTAGGTATGGTGGCTGTTTTGAGGAAGATATAAGGAGGTTTATGTGTGAAAGAGCGTATCATATCACGGGGTTTGGATGCACCGGCGAAGTTTGCACCAACTCTCAATGTGAGAAAGGGCAATGCACGGTACCGAAGAGGCTAGCAATGATGGAAAGGTGAGAGTGTGTATAATCCATGGACTCAACATTAGTCATAAAGAACTACATACTTATTGCAAAAATCTACAAGTCATCAAAAACCAAGAACTACGCGCATGCTCCTAGGGGGATAGATTGGTAGGAAAAGACCATCGCTCATCCCCGACCGCCACTCATAAGGATGACAATCAAAGAACACCTCATGTTTCAAATTTGTTACATAACGTTTACCATACGTGCATGCTACAAGACTTGCAAACTTCAACACAAGTATTTCTCAAATTCACAACTACTCAACTAGCACAACTTTAATATCACTATCTCCATGTCTCAACACAATAATCAAGCATCAAACTTCTCTTAGTATCCAAAACACTCATAAGAAAGTTTTTACTAATCTTGAATACCTAGCATATTAGGATTATTTAAGCAATTTTCCATGCTATTTAAGACTCTCAAAATAATCTAAGTGAATCATGAGAGTTCGTCTATTTCTACAAAATAAAACCACCGCCGTGCTCTAAAAGATATAAGTGAAGCACTAGAGCAACAACAAACTACTCTGAAAGATATAAGTGAAGATCAATGAGTAGTCGAATAATGATGCAACTATGTGAAGACTCTCTAACATTTAATAATTTCAGATCTTGTTACTTTATTCAAACAGCAATAAAAACGAAATAAAATGACATGACGCTCCAAGCAAAACACATATCATATGGTGAATAAAAATATAGCTCCAAGTAAAGTTACCGATGAATGAAGACGAAAGAGGGGATGCCTTCCGGGGCATCCCCAAGCTTAGGCTCTTGGTTGTCCTTGAATATTACCTTGGGGTGCCTTGGGCATCCCCAAGCTTAGGCTCTTGCCACTCCTTATTCCATAGTCCATCGAATCTTTACCCAAAACTTGAAAACTTCACAACACAAAACTTAACAGAAAACTCGTAAGCTCCGTTAGCGAAAGAAAACAAAACACCACTTCAAGGTACTGTAATGAACTCATTATTTGTTTATATTGGTGTTAAACCTACTGTATTCCAACTTCTCTATGGTTTATAAACTATTTCACTAGCCATAGATTCATCAAAATAAGCAAACAACACACGAAGAACAGAATCTGTCAAAAACAGAACAGTCTGTAGTAATCTGTAAGTAACACAAACTTCTGGAACTCCAAAACTTCTACCAAAATAGGAAGGCCTAGATAATTTGTTTATGGATCTGCTTCAGTTTGAATCAGTATTTTATCACGTTCTGGTAATTTTTAACAATTGTTTTCGTGAACAGAAAGTTTCTGGAATTTTCAGCAAAATCAAATAACTATCATCCAAGAAGATCCTATAGGTCTTACTTGGCACAAACACTAACTAAAACACAAAACCACGTATAAAGAGAAGCTAGATGGATTATTTATTCCTAAACAGAACCAAAAACAAGAAACTAAAATAAAATTGGGTTTCCTCCCAACAAGCGCTATCGTTTAACACCCCTAGCTAGGCATGATGATTTCAATGATGCTCACATAAAAGATAAGAATTGAACTATAAAGAGAACATCATGAAGAATATGACTAGCACATTTAAGTCTAACCAACTTCCTATGCATAGGTATTTTATGAGCAAACAACTTATGGGAACAATAATCAACTAGCATAGGAAGGCAAAACAAGCATAACTTCAAGATTTTCAACACATAGAGAGGAAACTTGATATTATTGCAATTCCTACAAGCATATATTCCTCCCTCATAATTTTCAGTAGCATCATGAATGAATTCAACAATATAACCATCACATAAATCATTCTTTTCATGATCTACAAGTATAGAATTTTTACTACTCTCCACATAAGCAAAATTCTTCTCATGAATAATAGTGGGAGCAAACTCAACAAAACAACTATCATGTGATTGAGAATTAAGATCAAGATGACAAGTTTCATGGTTATCATTATTCTTTAAAGCATACGTGTCATCACAATAATCATCATAGATAGGAGGCATGCTTTCATCATAGTAAATTTTCTCATTAAAGCTTGGGGTACGAAAAATATCATCTTCATCAAACATAGCTTCCCCAAGATTGTGGCTTTGCATATCATTAGCATCATGGAAATTCAAGGAATTTATACTAACAACATTGCAATCATGCTCATCATACAAAGATCTAGTGCCAAACATTTTAATGCATTCTTCTTCTAACACTTTGGCACAATTTTCCTTTCCATCATTCTCACGAAAGATATTAAAAAGATGAAGCGTATGAGACAAACTCAATTCCATTTTTTTGTAGTTTTCTTTTATAGACTAAACTAGTGATAAAACAAGAAACTAAAAGATTCAATTGCAAGATCTAAAGATATACCTTCAAGCACTAACCTCCCCGGCAACGGTGCTAGAAAAGAGCTTATTGTCTACTACATAACCTTCTTCTTGTAGACGTTGTTGGGCCTCCAAGTGCAGAGGTTTGTAGGACAGTAGCAAATTTCCCTCAAGTGGATGACCTAAGGTTTATCAATCCGTGGGAGGCGTAGGATGAAGATGGTCTCTTTCAAGCAACCCTGCAGCCAAATAGCAAAGAGTCTCTTGTGTCCCCAACACACCCAATACCATGGTAAATTGTATAGGTGCACTAGTTCGGCGAAGAGATGGTGATACAAGTGCAATATGGATGGTAGAAATAGGTTTTTGTAATCTGAAAATATAAAAACAGCAAGGTAAATAATGATAAAAGTGAGCGTGAACGGTATTGGAATGATAGGAAACAAGGCCTAGGGTTCATACTTTCACTTGTGCAAGTTCTCTCAACAATAATAACATAATTGGATCATATAACTATCCCTCAACATGCAACAAAGAGTCACTCCAAAGACACTAATAGAGTAGAACAAATGAACAGATTATGGTAGGGTACGAAACCACCTCAAATTTATTCTTTCCAATCAATCCATTGAGCTATTCCTATAAGTGTCACAAACAGCCCTAGAGTTCGTACTATAATAACACCTTAAGACACAAGTCAACCAAAACCCTAATGTCACCTAGATACTCCAATGTCACCTCAAGTATCCGTGGGTATGATTATACGATATGCATCACATAATCTCAGATTCATCTATTCAAACCAACACAAAGTACTTCAAAGAGTGCCCCAAAGTTTTAAGGTTACCGCAAAAAAGTATCATAATTTCACCCACATAGCATCTGCAAAAAAGTAGATAGGGTTACCGCAATAAGTGGATGCACTTCGTGTACAAAATGGACAATCTCTTTCGAAGTATCAGGGTTTCGGACGAAAACTCATCTGTTACAAAGGCATTTCATTTTTTTAAATAACCTAAGCATTACCAAATTGAATATAATGATAAAACACACTAATATTAAACATAAGAAAAAAGAATCACTGAAAAATCTATTTTCAAAGTTAAGTTATTCACAAACTAGTGATTCACACAAATTTCAAATAATTCAAAATTTAAACTATTCAAATTTGAAAACTACCGCACTAACAGAAAGTTTGTAATTTTTGTACCTAAAGCAAAAATATTCACAAAGAAACTCTAAATACGGCAAAAAAAACTCAAAAATAAATCAAACAAAAATAAATAAAGCAAGAAAAATAAGAAAATAAAAAAGCCCACCTACTGGGTGAGAGCGGCCTGCATACGACTAGAAACCGAACGTGTTGTTGGGCTAGGATGCAGGCCCGCAAAGGCCTAAGGCCCACGGTGTAGCATAGAACAGGTAGGCCCAGTAGGCCTGCTTTGGAGAGGAGCTTGAGAGAGCTACCGCACTGGGGCTTATAAACCAGTGCGGACGCCCCTCGGCTAGCGAGGTGGGACTAAACTTGCCGCACCGCACCTGCACTAGCGCATCCCCTTCAGTACTGGGTCGTGGCTCCAACCGGTATTAAAGGGGGGGTCTTTAGTACCGGTTGGAGCCACCACCCGGTACTAAAGGTGGGCGCTTGCCGCCGCTTGGCCTGGCCAAAACAGACCTTTAGTACCGGTTGGTGGCTCCAACCGATACTAAAGGGGGGCTCTATATAAGAAAACACTTCAAAAAATCCGTCAATTCGTTCTCCCTCTGCTTCTTCTCCTCTGCCTCGTCGCCGCCGCCCCTCGTCACCGCCACTCGTCGCCGCCCCCGTCGCCGTCCCCGTCGCTGTACGTCATCGTCGCCGCCGCCCTCGTTGCCGTCCGTCGCCGTCTGTCACCGTCCCCTCTGCCTTGCTGTCCCGTCGCCTCGCCGTCGCCCGCGTTGTGAGCCCCTCTCCTCCCTCCAATCGAATCCGCCGCGCCGCCGGCGCCGTAGGTGCACACGCGCACGCACGCGCGCACACACACACACGCACGCACACACACACACACACGATTCTGTTTTTAGTTCTTTTCTGTTTTTTATACAAATGTTTTAGATGAATTAATTAATTAGATTAGATTAATGTCAAATAGTATATAGAAATGTTAGAAATTTTAGAAATGTTAGTTTTAGCTAGATGAATTAGATAAATTTCAAATTGTTATAGAAATGTTATATAAATGTTAGTTTTTAGTTTCTTATAATTTTAGTTATAGAAATTTAGAATTTGCATATAAGTCACAATCCAATCATTTAAAAAATGTTACTTTTTACGGGCATATAGTATTTGTTCTCGACGATACCCGGCCTGCATCCTCGCCGTCAACCCGTTCGCGACGACGTCCGGCTGACCCATGTCCGGGACTGGGCTCCGCCGGGCTGGCACTGGGAGGTGCTACCTGTGAGGAACCCGGCCTTGGGTCCCGTCGTCGACCCTGATCTCCTTTGGTGGCGTTCGCGTGGGCCACATTCGGTGCAGAGGGAGCCGACCCCGCCGGCAGTGGTGTGCCGTCGTGTCAGGGAGGAGGACGAGCACGTCCATCGCTACATGGCTGCTATGGACGTCAGGTTCTCCAATACCTGGCAGGTTCTTTGGGCAGATGACCGGAGATATGATCCTGTGATGGTTCCTTCTCTTTGGGTGTCCACCGCCCGCGCCCCAGGAACCGTGAGTGGCCTAGATTCTTCTGCAGTATTCGATCTTTATTAGCTACCTAGCCAGTGATGTATTCGATATATAATATTCGAGATGATGTATTCGAGATTATATATATTATTAGAGACAATGTACTTGAGATTATATATTATTCGAGATGATGTATTCGAGATTATATATTATTCGAGACGATGTATTCGAGATTATATATTATTCGAGACGATGCATATTATGTACTATATGATTCACTTTTTCCTTATTGATTGCATCCATGCATTGTAAATTGAATACTAAATTGTTTTATATTTCTTCTGGATTAGTTAAATAAAAGCTATGGCAGACAATACCGGCAGAGAGGGAGAAGAGGCCCTGTTCGAGATCATACGCAACCCTAACAGGACAGATGATTTGAATGAAGCAGATGACAGCTCCCAATATCTGAACAATACCGGGGAGGGTGATGATAGGATATTCGATCTCGACGACCGAGTTGATGAAGTCATGAACTATGATTATGATTATGATGACGCATACAATGTTGATCTTGAAATAACAAAGACTACCGGCGAGGTATATTTATATAAGCAGGCATCTAGTGATCATCACATGTTTTTTTGTTTGAAGATATATTAACAAATCGATCTTTCTTCTTTCAGCCCTCCGGATCAAGCAAATCTGCTTCTACAGACAGCGGGACAAAGCGAGGCCCAGGCAAAAAGTTGAAGGAGGGTGTAAAGTACAACATCGATTCCATCAAAGCTAGTGGCGAACCCCTCACGCCTAAGAACATTGCGAACAAGTTCATTCTTCAGTGCAGAGTTCTTGTGAAGGACCAACTCCCGATCTCCATTCAAGAAAGGAAAGAGCCAAAAACTAAACGTCCAGATGTTACTTGGGTCGATGACAGAGCAAAAGAAAAGCTTTGGGAATCTCTGATGGAATATTTCACCCTACCAGATTATTTCACTGATGTAGATGTGCAGAAAGTGAAGGACGCTGCTCTTAAGAAGATGGCAATTGCATTCAACACCCACAAGAAAACTATATGGGCCAACTGACCTGCTTTCGTGAAATTCAAGGAATCAGAATTATCTAAGGAACGGTCGAGAAAAAACAAGGCCAATGCCCCAAAAAAGACGCAGTTCCATAGGCTGGGGCCAGGTGGCTACGCGGTGGCAATGCCTAAGTGGGATAACTCTGAGCAAGAGATGGAGGATGCAGGGGTCACTCTGGTTACTAGGAGCTGGCCCCCCAGGTGCAGAACTTGGTTCTATGCGCATGGGGGGCGTTGGACCCGAAGACAGGCCTGGTTTCGAAGAAGGCAAGTATAAAAGGAGCCAAACAAAAGTTACTTGACGCAATAGAAGATGCTCAAAAGGGGGTGTTCACGCCCAACAGAGAGAACGACGAGCTTACGCGCACCCTGGGAAATCCTGAACACCCGGGAAGAACACGAGGCAAGGGCGTTATTCCCTGGTATGAGGGCTTTTCGGAATGGAACGACGACTACAAGTGTCGTGCAAGAAAGAAGATGGAGGAGGAAAAGAAGAGGAAGCTGGAGGAGGAGCAGAGGAAGAAGGAGGTAGAACGCCTTCAAGGCCTAGAAGCAAGGCACGCGGACTTGGCACTCAAATTCCAGTGGCAGCAGCAGCAGATCGACTCACTTAGCCAGGAAATGGGGTCTCAGCAGTGGCAGCAGCTAGCAGATGATCGTCCAGCATTGGATAGCACCGTCCCATCCATGCCGAGAAGCAGCGTTGGTTCCGCCCCGGGCAACACACTGCTGGATAGATACCCTGTGGATGACATCATAGAGAATACTAACTGTGAGCTACACTTCAAAATGAAGAACATATCCATGAAGGTGGCGGACGCCGTTGCTTTTACAAATCCCCCCGAAGCAACCTTCCATTGCAACACGATTCCAGCGGGCTATGCTCGTGCCTTGGTTGATGAGGTGGTGGACCAATATTCGAGGCTAGAGCTTGACATTCCAGGAGGTGACGACGAGCACACACTGGGAGAGGCCATACATCGTATCATCCTATGGAGAAAGGATTGCATCATCTTTCGAAGGCCACCGACACCGCGTCAGCCGACTCCTCCTCGAAGTCCGCCACCGAGTCAGCAGACTCCCGCTCCTCCAAGTCCACGAACGCGTGAGACGACTCCTCCTCGAAGTCCGCAACCGTGTCAGCAGACTCCCGCTCCTCCAAGTCCACGAATGCGTGAGCCGACCCCTCCTTGAAGTCTGCCACCGTGTCAGCAGACTCACGCTCCTCCAAGTCCATCAATGCGTGAGCAGACTCCTGCTCCAACTCAGCCACGTCAACCTTCTCTTCCGCCTCAGCAATCGCACAAGAGACACGCCGCAGTTATGGTGCGTAGCGGTACGAGTCGAGGTAGTACAGGAGGTACAGGCAGAGACAAGTGATATAAATATGGTCCAAGCCTCGCTCCTCTTCCTTAGAGGCCTTATGACATGACTGCCGGTGTCAAAACCGGTGGATCTCGGGTAGGGGGTCCCGAACTGTGCGTCTAGGCGGATGGTAACAGGAGACAAGGGACACGATGTTTTTACCCAGGTTCGGGCCCTCTTGATGGAGGTAAAACCCTACTCCTTCTTGATTGATATTGATGATATGGGTAGTACAAGAGTGGATCTACCAAAAGATCAAGGAGGCTAAACCCTAGAAGCTAGCCTATGGTATGATTGTTGTTTGTTATTGTTCTACGGACTAAAACCCTCCGGTTTATATAGACACCGGAGAGGGCTAGGGTTACACAGAGTCGGTTACAATGGTAGGAGATCTACATATCCGTATCGCCAAGCTTTCCTTCCACGCCAAGGAAAGTCCCATCCGGACACGGGACGAAGTCTTCAATCTTGTATCTTCATAGTCTTGGAGTCCGGCCGATGATGATAGTTCGGCTATCCGGACACCCCCTAGTCAGGACTCCCTCAGTAGCCCCTGAACCAGGCTTCAATGATGACGAGTCCGGCGTGCATATTGTCTTTGGCATTGCAAGGCGGGTTCCTCCTCCAAATAATTCATAGAAGAATGTGAACACCAGGATAGTGTCCGGCTCTGCAAAATAAATTCCACATACAGCCGTAGAGAGAATAATATTTACACAAGTTCAATCTGCTGACGTATTTGGTGGCATGATGTCACACCACAACCAAGCCTTTACGTTTTTTATTATACCACCTCAGCGTGTTTAGTGAAGCGGTTCCTTGGCACGCCTTGTCGAAGGAGAGATCGTGTTCCCCTTATTCCGGGATTCCCATCAATACGGACGTGGGTAACCCAACCACGCCCGTTGCCACGCCCCCTCCATCGAAGGCGAGTCCCAAACGGTCACGGGGACGGCTCTTGGTATTCTTCCTCTTTATAATGAGATGAAGGCCTATTTCTTTTCTTCAATCCTCAATCGAATCCGCCCCTCATCCCGAGTTCCAACACCCAGGGCTCCAGATTCGGGCACTTCGGACCTTCGACAATGTCTGGCTCCGACCTACAGGGCCGGTGGATGCCCTCCTCCGTCACGGAAGAGGACGTGTTAAAGCTGAGAGAAGCCAGGTACTTAACCTACGAGATTTCGCACAGGTTGCCTGCCCAAGGGCAAGTCATTCCTACTCCCGAGCCTGGCGAGAGTGTCGTGTTCGTGTCTCACCTCCGTCGGGGTTTAGGCTTCCCGATGGATCCTTTCGTGAGGGGGCTCATGTTTTATTATGGGCTGGATTTCCACGACTTGGCTCCGGAGTCCATCCTCCATATCTCATCATTTATCGTCGTTTGCGAAGCCTTCCTCCACACTACCCCTCACTTCGGTTTGTAGCTCAAAAACTTCAACATGGAGCCGAAGATGATCAAGGGGCGCCAAGCAGAGTGCGGTGGGGCGGTCGTAAGCAAAAGGGCCGATGCTCCATGGCCCGAGGGCTCTTTTCAGAAGGAGCTCGGCTTGTGGCAGCAGGAGTGGTTCTACATCACTGCTCCCAAGGGCAGCAGGCAGAGGCCGCCGCCTGTCTTTAGCTCGGGCCCTCCACAATGGCTGACATCATGGGTCAACAAAGGGCTCGACTGGGGGCCGTCCAAGGACGTACCCCTATTGCAGGGCCGGATTCGAGACCTCCAAGAGAGGGAGATCAATCTGGTCGTGGTGACGCAGGTTATGCTGATTCGGCGTCTTCTGCCCTGCAAACGTTGCCCTCTCCACCTGTGGGAATTTAATCCGAAGGGACCATGAGCTGTCCAACACTTCATGGGTGCGACACCCGTGGAGATGTACAAACTATTCTTCGGATCACAAGAGATGTGTCCGGACTTGACAGAGGACGCCGGCCTAAGCTGCAATCGCCCGGATACTCAAGTAAGTAGTCCTGTGCCCGGGCATGCCGTTCGTATATTTATCATGGATTTGCCTTTTAACCAGCTATCCCTTGGACAGGAGTGGATAGCGCAAGCAAAACTGATACGGTGTCCGGCCCCCCTCCCTGAGACCACGCCGGATCCCATGTTAACCAGAATGTTGGAGGTTGCGCCTTCGGAGGAGGGCGAAGGGGGGAACAGGGAAACTACCGCCTCTACTAAGGAGGCCCTCTACGAGGAGGGAATCAAGAATCCCTCCCTCCAGGGGGAGAAGAGGACCGCTTCCGAAGACCCGGAGGCCAAGGCCTCAAAGCAGGGGAAGGGATCTTCACCGGAGGGTCCTGCGCCAGGAGAAGCTCCGGCCGCATTGTCTCCCCAAAGGAATCAGCCCTCCAGCGAGCCATAAGTAGAAAAAGGGGGGTTTTGTAATAAGGGGCATCCCTATTTTTATTTCTGAGGATAACCGAAGTTTTTACCTTGTAGTTCGGATCTCCGCCCTTCTCAGCTGAGCTCATCTTCAGGGGACCTTCGTCCGGAGATGATGGAGAGCGAGACGCCTCCATCTGCCGCGCCGTCAGGCGGGGCGAACGACCCTGAGGTGTCGTCACGGAGGGTCTCCCCGAGTCCGGCAGGGCCGGAGAGTTCGGCACCAACTGGTGTACGGCCGGGGGAGCTGAAGGATCTGCTCGAAAGGGCGTCTATCTCAGAAGATCACCGTACATTAATGAGTACAGTGATTGAAAGAATTTCATCCGCGGAAAGCGGGTTGCATGATGCCGCCAGAAGTTTACTGGCGGGGTTTGAGGTACGTAAAAATGTCATGCCTTTTGAAAGTTTTGCACATAGAGTGCGCCCTGTATAGATAGTAGCCCCTGAGACTCGGTACGTTGTCAGAAGTGACAGCGTGCCGATGATCTTAGTCTCAGTTTTAATATGTCGCCATTCCTATTCAGGGGGCGGAGCGTTTGGTGGCCAGCCGGACTGATAGAGTTGCCGAACTAAAGCGGCAGCTGGATGCTGCGGATGCGGACATCGCGGTGGTCAATAGGCGACTTGACGAGTCACAAGGTGAGTGGTTTCTCCGCGGTCACCTGGTAAGGGAGCTGATGCCCATTCCTTACAACATGTATGCTTGATGCAGATGGTGCCGTTGCTGTCGAAAACCTTCGGGCAGAGCTTGCTCGAGCCAAGGAGCAGGTCAGAAGGAGTAATGCGGCTGCCTCGAAGGCGGCCGCAGAGCTAGAAGCCGAAAAGGCTACTCACTGCCGAAGCAGGGAGGAGATGGCCGAAATGGTCGTGAAGCTGAAGGATGTTACCGACCGCTATGATGTTCTTGAAAAAGAACGTCGAGCGGAGCAAGAGGACCTGAAGAAGGCCACCGCCGAAGCCAAGGATGCATGTTCTGCAATGAGGGCTATAAAGGAGGAGCTGCGTCAGGCCGGAGACATTGCGGATGGAAAGCCCTTCCTGCTGCGTAGGAGATTCATGGATCAGAAGTATGCTCAGCTAGGCCAGTTGTGGGGTGCGGAGGATCCTTATCTGAATTTGGCGGCGAGTGCGACGGACGCGGTCGTGCACTTCCGGAGCCAAAAGGATCACGAAATGGAAGAGCTGTTTTGGTCTCAATTCCATAGTCCGGAACGTCCACTTCCGTTAACCGATCGGTTGGCTGAGTGGGCTGAGCTGAATAGGTTGTCCGGATTTGCCATGAAGGATGTCGTGGCTCATCTGTGGCCGGAAAGGCCTTAGCCGAAGACTTATTTTGGCTTAGTGCAGCAATTCCTTGATGCAGTGCCGCATATCAAGGCGGTTAAGCGGTCGGCCTGCATAGAGGATGCACAGATGGCTCTCGCCCGTGTTAAGACATACTGGGCGGAGATGGATGCCACTGATGTTGCATCCCGGGGTTCGGACAAGAGCCGGTTACCCGCCGAGCACTATTTTGGGGAAGTCCTGCAGGGCGCTCGTTTAATAGAGTCGCAATGCTCGAAAAATGTTATGTTCAAATGATATGTATGATTTGAAACCATATTTATAATATAACCGCTTTTTATACTTGTGCGTTCAAGTATTGAAACATCTCCTGGGCGGCCGTGAATGTATATGTATGTATAACTTGAAAGATGGCAGTCTTCGGCTTCAGCCCCCACGCACATGGTACGGGGGTGTTTGCAAAAGGGCGCATTTTCACACTTAATCCAACGTCTTGGTCCTGTGAAGGAGGTGGTAGCGTAGCAAATAGGCAACCCGACTATAATGCTTTATCACTTTCACTTAGCCATAGGAGTTCGAGGGTGGGGCTACGATATAGCCCCTAGGGGCACCGTGTCTCCCGAATTCGGGGCGCGTATGTGCCTGACCGGGAAACGGTCCTTCGTCAAAGCGGAGGAATTCTAGACATTCCGGTAGTCGATTGAGTGGTTGACCAGTCTCTCGCTGTATCATGACAGTCAGTTTTCGGCTTTCTCTACTGAGGTGCTCGCCCGGCCGAACTGGGGCACAATCGCAGTAGTTCTCCTGGTGCCGCGTTAGCTGATGATACGGAACATAAGGCAGCAAAACACAGGAGCCGGGAAAACCCAACATTTGACCAAAGACATGATTCAGAGCTGATGCATATAAGGCCTAACTCGAGACGCCGAACACTCCCTGAGGTGTTCGGTCTTTATGATAACGGGCAGAACAATGCCCTAAGCCCCTAGTGTCCAGGTACGAGCGAGAACTTCTGACGCGGCCGATGCCAAAACGCCAGCCTCCTCCTCGGTTATGGTAAGAAACCGGGGATGTGTATCAACAAGAGACAGTAAGAAAGGTTTACGCAGGGTCTTAATCTGAAGAGAATCCTTGCAACGGGTCCCTGCTGCATGTCTGCGCCTGTGTCTCTGTTGTGCTGTATCGTGGACGGGTGTAGCATGCTGTTCATCTGTAAAAGAGAAGAACTTAGTTTGGAAAGGTATCGTGCAAAAAATGTATTTAGAACAGAGTATGAAAAAAATGAAGGAAGTTGAGCTTTTATTCGCTCTCATTATTCATGCGCACAGCCCCTTGTAAAGGGGTATGCGGCTTAGGAAGCCCCTAATTTATTTATGCCGGACTCGCCTAACCGTGTCCGGGGTCTTTGAATGACCTGTTTTTTAGGGGCTTTGGCTAGCAAGGTCGGATTAGCTTGTGACTGTCAAGGCAGTCTCGCGTTCTCCCGTGGTCGAGGAACACTCGAAGTTACCTTTTAATGAGATAATGCCGCGTGGACCGGGCATTTTAAGTGTAAGAGACACGTAATGCGGTATTGCGTTAAAGCGGGCGAAAGCGTCACGTCCCAATAGTGCTTGGTGGCTACTTTTAAATGGGGCGATATGGAAGACTAGCTTTTCGCGACGGGAGTTGTCGGGTAAACTGAACACAACTTCTAGTAGTAAGGAGCCCGCGCAATTGGCGTAAGGGCCAGGCGTCACTCCTTTAAGGGAAGTGCTGCTATGGCGAATTTTGGTAGGGTCTATCCCCATTCTGCAGATTGTGTCCGGATATAGCAGGTTTAAATCGCTGCCGCCATCCATTAGGACTTGTGTAAATTGTAGTCCATCGATTATAGGATCCAATATCAAAGCAGTCCATCCTGCGTTGCGAATACTTCTGGAGTAATCCAGATGGTCGAAAGTAATTGGTTTTGACATCCAATCTCGGGATTCCGCTGGAGTGGACCGTGCGGCATGTGCTTTGGTAGGTGCCGCCGTATTTTTCCTTGTTATCACTTGAAGTGAATTCACTGTTTTGACTTCTTGTGTGAAGTTCTTTTGTTTTCCGGCGCTCTGCTTGTGGGGCTCGTCATCGTCCTCGCTTGGTGTGTCAAGCCCCTTGTGTTTGGCATTAAGTCGGCCGGACTGCTTGAAGACCCAACAATCTCTGTGGGTATGGTTTGCAGGCTTTCCGGGGGTACTGTGAATTTGGCATATCCTATCCAAGATTTTGTTTAGGTTTGATAGCTCGTCACTGTTGTCCTTAAGAGGTAGTGTTTTGTTGCTCGGCCGAGAGCTTTTGAATCCGGCGTTGACCGCAGTGTTCTTTGGGCCATTTTCCTTATTCCGGCGCTGATCTTTTCTGCGTCGTGATTTCCCATTTCCATCCCTGACCTCGGATGTACTCGGGTCGCTGGTGCTGCATCTTGCTAGCCAGCTATCTTCCCCCGCACAAAAGCGGGTCATGAGGCTTGTTAGCGCGGCCATTGTTCTTGGTTTTTCCTGGCCGAGGTGTCTGGCGAGCCATTCGTCTCGGACGTTATGCTTAAAGGCTGCTAAGGCCTCGGCATTCGGACAGTCGACTATTTGGTTCTTTTTGGTGAGGAACCTGTTCCAGAATTTGCGCGCTAACTCTCTGGGTTGTTGAGTTATGTGACTTAAATCGTCTGCATCCGGAGGGCGGACATAAGTCCCCTAAAAATTTGCTCAAAACGCGTCCTCAAGCTCCTCCCAACTTCTAATGGTATTCTCTGGGAGGATTTTGAGCCAATGCCGAGCTGGCCCTTTGAGCTTGAGGGGTAGGTATTTTATGGCATGGAGATCATCTCCTCTAGCCATATGTATGTGTAGGATGTAATCCTCGATCCAGACTCCAGGGTCTGTTGTTCCGTCGTATGCCTCTATGTTTACGGGCTTGAATCCTGCTGGGAATTCATGATCCAGCAGCTCATCGGTGAAACATAGTGGGTGTGCGGCGCCCCTGTATTTAGGTGTGTCGTTGTCTTCGAATGCTCGGCATGTTGTGTTGCTTCCTGGAGCCTTTTTTAGCCCGTAGATGGACCTGGCCGCGCCATCCTTTCTGCGAGGATCCTTATGTGGATCGTGTGCCGGCTTGTGTGCGGCGTCGCTTGCCGCTCTTGGCCTGTCATCTGGTCATCTATCCGGCCAGGCGGCCTCTTTGTTTTTTGACTGTGGGGGCTCTGCGGCCTCCTCGTCAAATTCGGGCAACAGTTTGCGCTTGGGGTAGCTCTTTGCTTGGTGGCTATTGCCGTATTTATCTGCGGTCTTGAGTACTTTGCTTCATCTCTTTCTGAGTGCGTCTTCCGCTGTTTTGAGCTTCCGCTTCTGCTTCTTCAAACTTCTTGCAGTGGCGACGAGCCTTTTGTGAAGGTTCTTATGCTCCGGTGGTGTGTCTGGCGTGAGATCGTTTGGACTGTTATTTTTGCTGGGTGTGGGTTGCTCGTCCAATTCATCCTGTTCGGATGGTTGCTTGGTGGTATGTTCGTCCACCGGTTCGCCCTGCTCTGTGGCTGGGTCGGTATAGGTGCTGTTGTTATCGAGGCGGGACTTAGGGCGGCACTTGCGTCGCCATTTTGGTTGTTTTTCGGGGGAATTATCCTTCGCCGCGTCCCGTTGCTCCTCGTTATCACTTCCTTTTGGTGTATCCACCATGTATACGTCGTATGACGAGGTGGCTTTCCAGTGCCCAGTAGGCGCTGGTTCTTGGTCATCTCCGGCATCGTCGTCCATGCCGTCGATGTCTTCGAAGTCGAAATCTAGCATGTCGGTTAGATCGTCGACAGTGGCTACAAAGTGGGTGGTGGGTGGGCTTTGAATTTCTTCATCGTCCGCATCCCAACCATCCTGGCCGCAGTCCGGCCAGGGCTCTCCTGATAGCGAGAGATACTTTAGCGAATTCAGGACGTCGCCAAAAGGTGAGTGTTGAAAGATGTTCGTGGCGGTGAACTCCATGATAGGCGCCCAATCGGATTCGATCGGAGGGGGCGCGGGAGGTTCGGAGTCCGACGAGGAGTCCGGCACCTCGGAGTCACGAGCCTCACAAGGGACAAGGTCGGTATTCGGCTCCATCTCCGTAGATGTGGCAGCCCCCGAGGCGGTGTCTAGCCACCCGTCCTCGATCTGCGCAGTCGGCTCCGAATTGAGGATCGGAGCGGACTCGTGTGCGGCCTCCAGGGCACTGTACGGCAGCAGAGCTGAATCATCCCATCGAGACAGTGTGGCGCACTCGGCTATGGCTCGAATCCATCAAAGATCAAGTCTCCGCAGACGTCAGCCGTGAAGTTCAAACTTCAAAATCTGACCTGACGGCCAGGGGCGTAGCTTTCAATCTGCTCCAGATAGCCAAGCGAATTGGCCCACAGTGCAAAGCCGCCGAATACGAAGATCTGTCCGGGGAGAAAAGTCTCACCCTGGACCGCGTCGTTATTGACGATCAAAGGAGCCATCAAGCCTATTGGTGACGAGGAACTCTCAATGAAAGCACCAATGTCGGTGTCAAAACCGGCGGATCTGGGTAGGGGGTCCCGAACTGTGCGTCTAGGCCATACATCGTATCATCCTATGGAGAAAGGATTGCATCATCTTTCGAAGGCCACCGACACCGCGTTAGCCGACTCCTCCTCGAAGTCCGCCACCGAGTCAGCAGACTCCCGCTCCTCCAAGTCCACGAACGCGTGAGACGACTCCTCCTCGAAGTCCGCAACCGTGTCAGCAGACTCCCGCTCCTCCAAGTCCACGAATGCGTGAGCCGACCCCTCCTTGAAGTCTGCCACCGTGTCAGCAGACTCACGCTCCTCCAAGTCCATCAATGCGTGAGCAGACTCCTGCTCCAACTCAGCCACGTCAACCTTCTCTTCCACCTCAGCAATAACACAAGAGACACGCCGCAGTTATGGTGCGTAGCGGTACGAGTCGAGGTAGTACAGGAGGTACAGGCAGAGACAAGTGATATAAATATGGTCCAAGCCTCGCTCCTCTTCCTTAGAGGCCTTATGACATGACTGCCGGTGTCAAAACCGGTGGATCTCGGGTAGGGGGTCCCGAACTGTGCGTCTAGGCGGATGGTAACAGGAGACAAGGGACACGATGTTTTTACCCAGGTTCGGGCCCTCTTGATGGAGGTAAAACCCTACTCCTACTTGATTGATATTGATGATATGGGTAGTACAAGAGTGGATCTACCACGAGATCAAGGAGGCTAAACCCTAGAAGCTAGCCTATGGTATGATTGTTGTTTGTTGTTGTCCTACGGACTAAAACCCTCCGGTTTATATAGACACCGGAGAGGGCTAGGGTTACACAGAGTCGGTTACAATGGTAGGAGATCTACATATCCGTATCGCCAAGCTTGCCTTCCACGCCAAGGAAAGTCCCATCCGGACACGGGACGAAGTCTTCAATCTTGTATCTTCATAGTCTTGGAGTTCGGCCGATGATGATAGTTCGGCTATCCGGACACCCCCTAGTCCAGGACTCCCTCAATGACCGAGGAGCAAAATGAAGCCATAGTGCGGGCCCAAGTGGACGCCCATTTTGGACCGAATCCGGCACCGCCGCCAAGGGAGAAAGTGCCTGAGAAAGTTATTGACCACTTTATTCATATGGCAAGAAAACCAGCTCCCAAGCCTGTTGACTCAGACTGAGCGCCAAATCAGGAAGGCACATCGAGCACGACTACAGAAAGAAGTGAGCTCGAGCTCGAGCCCACAAGCAGCTGTCAAAAAATGCGGGAAAACCATTCCCCAGCTGGGAGAACAGGCGGCGCAATCCATCCCACCGCTTGTTGTGCCAACAACACATGAGAGTACGCGCGCCCTATATATATGTGGGCAAACCGTTAACGTTCCCCAGCTAGGAAATGTGGTAATAACCGAGGAGCATATAATGCAGGCTGAAATGCTCAAGATCACTGTTGGACAACTCCTCGATATCGAGCCCATGTCTCCGCTTAGAGAGGAGGAAATAAAACGGAAATATGTCCGGGGCCAACCTTTGGTCGAGCCAGACGAGGTCAAGAACCTCCCAACGAGAATGTATGAATTGTATCAATGGTACATGAACATTACCAAGATTTCCAATCGAGAGTCCCTCATGGTGAATGTCAAGGAGGAGCATTACTTCCATGAGAAAGATGTGTCCGTTGAGTATTCAGAACTATTTCAGTTATTCAATCAAGATGCACTCGACAAATCTATCGTTAGTTGCTATTGTATGTAAGTGATTTCTTTCTGTAATTTAAGTCTCAAGCTAGCTGTAGTGATCATTTTGATCAATCTTTACCTGTAATTATCCTCACTATATTCTTTTCTATGGTATTATGCAGGATGAAGATGTATGAAATGAAAAAATCTGGACGCTATGACATTGGGTTCATTGAGCCAAATACCGTTAATGGATACACATGGAAAATTCCAAGTTGTCGAGCAAGTTTAGAGGAAAGCATGCTAGAGTTCTTGAAGCGCCTCAATACCAATGAAGATATACTACTTCCTTACAACTTCCTGTGAGTCACACTTTCTTGTACTAAAAATTCTGTTTTTGCTTACTAGCTAGCTAGATGTTAATAATTAAGTGTATAGGGTTTAGGGTAGTTGATTAGTGTTGTGCACATGCCCTCTTAATTAAGATATGCAAACGTGTGCGCATGCAGTTTCCACTGGATCTTGTTAGACATTAAAGTTGACGAAGGAAAAGTTGAAGTACTGGACTCACTACTTAAAAAAGAAAGTGACTACACCATCTTGAAGGGGATAGTCAACAGGTAATTTCAATCATTATTAACTATATCTCGGCCTATTTAGTTCGTCATTTCCTGATATGAACTATTTAATAACCCCTTTATTAATTTTCTTTGCCGACGGGTAGGGCTTGGGCAAAGTTCATCAAGGTGACTCCAGGAAAATGGGCAGAAAAGTTGTTTTGGTATTGACCCAAGGTAAGTAATTAAGTAGTACTAGCTAGCTAGCTACCATCTCTTTAATTCTTGTTTCAATAGCATTAATTAATTATCATGCTTGCTTAATTATTGCCTGATTAAATTCAATTCTCGTAAAGGCCCTGAAGCAAGAGTCGGGGACTAATGTGTGTGCATTCTATGTTTGCGGGAACATTCACATGATGGCGTCCGAAAGTAGCAGATCTGATAGACAGCAATGGGTACGTTTCACAGAACACTATTCACAATTTTTACATGATTATCGATATTGATCTCCTTCTTAACAGTTCCATGACGTGCGGGAGAAGCTCCTACCAATGGAGCGCATACGAGCACTTCAAGAGGAGATAGCGGGATTTTTGCTCGACCAGGTCATAGATCCCAAAGGAGAATACTATTACCCGCTACCGCCCCCATGAACCACTTGTCATCGTGCTCCGAAGGCACCAAGGCAACATGTAGGAGAAATTGTATATATACCTAATTGTATAAATATATACATGCATGTGTATGTATAAATATATACATGCATGTGTATGTGTGAATTATATATATATATATATATATATATATATATATGATCGGTTCTACGAGAAATTCTATTTATATATATATGCATAGCGTGTACAATATTTAGTATCGTAAAATACCAGAAAACAAAAAAATATTAAATGGAAAAAAAAAATAAAGAAAAATAAAAAATAAAACCAAAACCCCCTCAAATTTTTTAGTACCGGTTGGTGTTACTAACCGGTATTAAAGGGCTCCCCGCCCCCGGTGCTGGCTCGTGCCACGTGGGTGCACTTTAGTGCCGGTTCGTGCCTAACCGGTACTATAGGGGGGACTGAGGGAGTCCTGGACTAAGGGGTCCTCGGGTGTCCGGCCTATCATCCATGGGCCGGACTGATAGGCTGTGAAGATACGAAGGCCGAAGACAATACCTGTGTCCGGACTGGACTCTACTTGGCGTGGAAGGCAAGCTAGGCGACCGACTATGAAGATTTCCTCCTATGTAACTGACTCCATGTAACCCTAGATCTCTCCGGTGTATATATAAACCGGAGAGCATAGTCCGGATAGGATAGATTCATTACCATATACTCATAGGCTAGACTTCTAGGGTTTAGCCATGTTGATCTCGTGGTAGATCAACTCTTGTAACACTCATATTCATCAAGATCAATCAAGCAAGAAGTAGGGTATTACCTCCATAGAGAGGGCCCAAACCTAGGTAAACATTGTGTCCCCCGTCTCCTGTTACCATTGATCCTAAACGCACAGTTCGGGACCCCCTACCCGAGATCCGCCGGTTTTGACACCGACATTGGTGCTTTCATCGAGAGTTCCACTGTGCCGTCGCCAGGAGGGTTGATGGCTCGCCTTGTTGTCAAGGATAATATCATCTCCGGAGGGGTCCTGACCTCAGGCCAGACCCTCCGGCTCGGCGGCTTTGTTATGACCGCCGGCTCGGCTCTTAAGCCGACGATGACCTCTCAAGTCATCGAAAATCGCCTCCGCGTTAATCCCGAATACTCCGCCCGCATGGATCCAATGGAGTTATCGTCGTTGAATGAACTCCTAGATCGCATGGCTGCCTTGGGGGTCGCTACATACTGTGATTGGGTCGGGCTTAAACCTGACCAGAGAGAAATTAAAACTCCACCGATCACCCATCAGATAGCGGTAGTCGAGGAGCAGAGCAACTCTTCCACCATATTGAAGACGAACTATGTTCGGATCATCGATCTCGAAGAGCCGGATATTGACCGGCAGAAAGGTATGTCTCTTCTTCTGAACATAGAGTCGGATGACGAGCCTAAAAAATCAGTTGATATCCCAGAGCCCGAACTGTCCAGCCCGGTAGACATCCAAACTCCAGATCTAAAATCGGGTCAGGGCTCGGATTCAACTCCACCCACCCACCCGGACATAGATACTCTCAGGAGCATCAAACAACAGTCTCAGGAAACAGCCCACCACTTCTGGGCCAGATTCCTCCTTGTTAAAAACAATGTAGAAGACTGCCGCGATGAAGACACGATAGCAGCATTCTCCAACAACTGCGGGGACGAAGGCATCCTTAATGCCATCAATCGCCGTCGCATACCAAAGTTCGCTGACCTAGCAACCATCGTACAAAAGTACAAGGCGATGGAAAGCGCCTGGAAAGCTCAGGCAGCTTGCTGGGAACCATCCCGGCTCCCCCTACAGGAAAAAAGGACGCGCCCCCATGGCACGCCCAGCCGAACAGTCAAAAAACATAAACCTATTATGTCGCACGGCATCGTTCTGGAGGGATGGCTCAGCGGCCCGTGCAAAATACACACGACGCCGGATACCGTGGCAACCCACAGCCTTAGAGCATGTTGGATACTCCGACAGGTAGCCAAGAGCAACGAGGACATCCTTATCAAGGACACCCCAGAACAACACCCTCCAGCAAACGATGACAATAGAGTATCAGCAGTCTTCGAGACATTCGCTTCAAATAACAAGCATAAAAGGGCCCTGCGCGATCTCACCGGAGTCTGCCAGGTCGCCGCAATTGACCCCTGGAACGACACAGCCATAACCTTCAACGCCAGTGACAAACCTAAATACAGAACAGTCCGAGCGCCAGCTGCCCTAGTCCTTAGTCCCATCGTGGACAGCTTTCGACTTACAAAAGTCCTCATGGATGGTGGCAGCGGACTAAACCTCATTTACGACGACACGCCACACAAGATGGAAATAGACAGGAGCCGCATCGAGAAAAGCAACACAACCTTTCGAGGTATCATTCCCAGCCGGGAATCTCGGTGTGCAGGAAAAATTACACTTGATGTGGTGTTCGGCACGCCGGAGAATTATCGGTCCAAAGAAATAACTTTCTAGGTGGCCCCCTTCATCAGTGGGTACCACGCCCTGTTAGGGTGAGAGGCCTTCATGCGCTTTCAAGCCATACCTCATTATGGGTATATGAAGCTTAAAATGCCTGGGCCTAATGGAATTATCACCCTCGACAGCGATCCGGACATAGCCCTCCGCGCCGAGAATAAAACCGCGTCCCTGGCCCTCGAGGCATTGTTCGAGGCACTTGCGGACGAAGAGCTAATCGCACTACGCTCCACCGTGGATAAGGATGATGTGATCCTGGACAAACGACCCAAATCCACTTCCTTCATGCCAGCCGAAGAAATAGTCAAATTTTAGGTCCATCCAACAGACCCGAAGAAGACAGCGTCTATCGGAGCGCAACTCAGCCCTGCAGTCGACACTGCACTACGAGACTTCCTGCGTGAAAACTGGGATATATTCGCCTGGCATCCTTCCGATATGCCAGGAATCCCGCGCGAGTTGGCCGAACATAGCCTCAACATACTAAAGGGATATAAGCTGGTCTAGCAAACTCTGCGGTGCTTTTTTGAACCCAAATGACAAGCTATGGTGGAGGAGCTAGCCAAACTCATCGAGGCCGGATTCATCAAAGACATTAAACATCTCGATTGGCTGGCAAACTTGGTGATGGTACCAAAGAAGGACAAATCCTGGCGTCTATGCGTCGATTTCAAAGACCTTAACAAGGCTTGCCCTAAGGATCCCTTCCCTCTTCCCCTCATTGATCAAATCATTGACGCGACCGCAGGTCACAACTCGTTGTGCTTCCTTGATGCATATTCCGGATACCATCAAATCAAAATGAAGGAGTCCGATCAAGCCGCAACAGCATTCATCACACCATATGGGCCGTTCAGCTTCAACACCATGCCTTTCGGGCTCGAGAACGCTGGCGCCACGTACCAGCGCATGATCCAAACATGCCTCGAGAAACAGATCGGCAAAACAGTGGAGGCCTATGTGCAGGACGTCGTCATCAAAACTAGACACGTCGAAACACTAATAGACGACTTGCGTCTCACATTCGACAACCTCCGCACATACGACATCAAGCTTAACCCGGAAAAGTGCATCTTCGGCGTCCCCGCCGGTAAGCTATTTGGCTTCATCGTTTCCAATAGAGGAATTGAAGCAAATCCAGCCAAAATCCGAGCTCTGTCACAACTGGCCACGCCAACCGAACTCAAACAGGTCCAAAAACTCATTGGGTGCATGGCAGCTTTAAGCCGCTTTATCTCCAGGTTGGGAGAAAAGGCGCTGCCGCTCTATCGCCTTCGAATGGACAGACACGGCGACGGCCGGAATGGAAGAAATAAAAGCCATCTTGGCAAGCAACCCAATCCTGGCCGCGCCAAATGTTGGCGAACCAATGCTTTTATACATATCAGCAACACACTAGGTGGTGAGCACCGTACTCGTCGTCGAACGAGAATAGGACGGACACAAATTCCTGCTCCAGAAGCCGGTATACTACGTATCCACCGTCCTCACACCATGCAAATCCCGGTACCCTCATTATCAAAAAATAGCATATGCAGTCTTCATGGCATCCGGAAAATTGCGACACTACTTTCAGGAGTGCTCTATCACGGTGGCCTCTGAAGTGCCCCTCAATGATATAATTAACAACAGGGATGCAACGGGCCGGATTACCAAATGGGCCATTGAACTCCTGCCATTCGACATCACGTACAAACCACATAGAGCCATCAAATCCCAGGTACTGGCCGACTTCGTCGCCGAATGGACAGAAGCCGAACTCCCTAAAGAGTACGGCGCGTATTCCAACTGGGTGATGCATTTTGACGGCTCCAAGATGTTGGTAGGGCTAGGGGCGGGCGTCGTATTAATGTCCCCCATAGGAGATATCTC
Organism: Triticum aestivum; assembly: GCF_018294505.1. Classification (NCBI taxonomy): domain Eukaryota; kingdom Viridiplantae; phylum Streptophyta; class Magnoliopsida; order Poales; family Poaceae; genus Triticum; species Triticum aestivum. The sequence goes on from NC_057813.1 coordinate 90,033,363, forward strand.
CAGTACGTACTCCAAATATTATACACGGATTCCAACAACGCAGCCGAATACGAGGCCTTGCTACATGACCTCCGGATGGCCATATCAATGGGCATACAATGCCTGGAGGTGCGCGGGGACTCAAACCTCGCAATATCCCAAATTAATGGAGACTTTTATTCCAAAGATCCAAAGATGGCAGCTTATCGCAATGCCGTTTTGAAGATGTCGGCTCGGTTCGAGGGACTCGAATTTCATCACATCGCCCGCGAAAGTAACCAGGCGGCAGACGTCCTTGCTCGCATCGGCGCTAAGCGCGACCCCATTCCACCTAACATCTTCGTCGAAAGACTCTTTAAGCCATCCGTGGTATGGCAAGGGGGAGATAGCAACGATAGTCCCGTTCCGAACACAAACACTGATAACGAACACGCCGATATCATCGAATGCTCAACCACTGAAGTCACACCATTGGCCCACCTCATTATGGCAGTAATTGCCCCGTGGACGGAACCATTCTTGGCCTACTTTCATAGGAAGGAGCTCCTAGAAGATCAGAACGAGGCTCGCCGCATAGTCCGACGTTCGAAGGCCTATAAAGTTCATGAAGGGGAGCTCTATAAGAAAAGCACTACAGGAGTCCTTCAAAGGTGTATCTCCGAGGAGGAGGGGCGGAAACTCTTTGCAGAAATCCACGCCGGTCTCGGCGGGCACCACGCTGCAGCCCGGGCACTTGTCAGGAAGGCCTTCCGTACAGGATTTTACTGGCCTACGGCCCGGGCAGACGCACAGGACCTCATCCAGCGCTGTGTCGGATGCCAACTCTTCACCAACCAAAACCATATGCCCCCAACCGCTCTACAAAAAATCCCCATTACATGACCCTTTGCGGTCTGGGGCTTGGACATGGTCGGACCCCTTAAAGGGGGAAGCCATAAGAAAAAATATCTGCTGGTCATGGTGGACAAATTCACCAAGTGGATAGAGGCTAGACTAGTTAAAACGGCTGAGTCCAGACCGATGATTGCATTTATATCTGATGTGGTACACCGTTATGGTGTACCGCACAGCATCATCACCGACAATGGTTCAAATTTCACATCCGATGAGGCAAAAAACTGGTGTGCTAATCTAGGCATTAAGCTCGATTACGCCTCTGTCTACCACCCGCAAATAAACGGTCAAGTCGAGCGAGCTAATGGTCTTATTATGAGCGGCATCAAACCCAGACTAGTGCGGTCTTTGAAAGAATCAGACAAACACTGGGTCGAGGAGCTCGACTCCGTACTCTGGGGGCTGCGGACCACGCCCAACCGCACTACAGATACACACCTTTCTTCATGGTGTACGGTGCAGAGGTTGTATTGCCCTGCGATATTATACATGACTCACCTCAAGTGCGTATGTATGAAGAGAAAGAGGCCGAGTTGGATTGGCAGGACAGCCAACACGCCCTAGAGGAGAAGCGCGACGTCGACAAAGCCCGTTCAGCATTTTATCAACAGCAGGCTCGAAGATATCAAAGCAGAGAAGTATGGGCCAAGACTTACAACATTGGCGAACTCGTTCTACGCTTGTCGGAGAAGAAAAAGGACAAACTCAAGACCAAATGGGAGGGGCCCTTCATAATTGACGAAGCTTTTACCGGAGGAGCATACCGTCTTCGTGACGCATCAGACAATCGCCTAGAGCCGAACCCATGGAATGCGGCCAGACTCCGAAGGTTCTATGCCTAATGCTGAACCCTTTGTTAGTCTCCTTCTCCCTTACAGTTTCCATAACTCTTTCCCCCTTTTTCACATTTTTTCGCTTTAAAGATATCCTTCGGCTTGACCGAATACTGATGACGTACACATTTTTACAAACGTACGATCATTATACCTGGGGACTTCTTTTAACAGAAGCTTGTTAATATTACTTGCTGAGCGTTAGGCTCATCACACATACGCGTCCTCCCCGTATGTCTTTTCTTCACCATTATATGCATCGATATGACTTAAGTTTTGGCCAAGCTGGGTTGCCTGGCTCCTGTGCTTACCCCTACGTTCCCGATTGTTCGGCTAGGTGGTAAAGGGAGCACCTCTGCGGTTGTTACTGCCGGGTCATCCGGATGTGTACCTCAGACTGGGTGAAGCCAAAAGCTAGCTTTCTTAAGGGAATATTCGATCGGTGGATGAGAAACAACTTTTTGCACTCACTCTACAGTGAACCCCCAGAAGCTATACACGCTGTGATTTTCACACCACAATTCTGACATGTCTACTAATGCATGCATACCCAGGGAAAGGAACCCCTAACGGAACTATTCTCCCTGGAAGATGTTTCTTACAATCTCAATGTAATATAACATAACTAGCCGGATACAACTTGTCTGTTCAAGAAACTATGACCCCTATGCTTAGTTTTCCACGCGTACCCCAGCCTATTCGGCCGTGACGGTATTCAGAAACACTCCGCACCTTCGAGTCCGAAGGTTGAAGCAAAAAGGTCTGGCATGACAAATGATATACAATCCAGCTAGAATTTCACATGGTAAGGAAAGTACATAGTCACTTGGACTCAAACACTTCCTCCTCTATACCGTCCAACAGGCGATCTAACTTACAATCCTGTTGGGAATATTTGGCGGCCACCTCTACTTGGTCATACACTAAACTAACGGGAATTTCTTCCCCATTCGACCCTACCGGTCCGACCCGCGCCATGTGATTAGGATCAAGCTTGGTATATCGAGTTTGCACCATGGCCCAAGCCTCTCGTGCACCCTCTCGGCAGGTAGATATCTTCCATAGCCGGATACGTCGCCGTGCACCTTTAAACAGCTCTACAAGCTCCTCCATACTTCCTGGAGATGAGGCGGATGGCCATAGAGCCTTGGCAACACTCCGCATCGCCAGCCGCGCCTGCTCGTGCACTTGCGACAGCTTTTGCAGCAGATCACTCGATGATCCGGACACCTCCTCTTCAGGATGGCCCGTTAATATACCTGCAGTCACAACTACATCAGTTTCTCCTATCTCCAAACTACTTCCAAAATAGTTCAGATACATATTGAATATACCACCTCGCAGCTTCTTGTTTTCCTTCACGGAATCGGCTAGCCGGGCCCCCACATCTTTCAGCTTTTCTCCTAGTTGGGTCTTGCAATCCTGGAGCTGGTTTTTCTCAATAATGGCCTGCTTCAGCACACGATCGCCTGTAGCTTGTAGCCTTTTGGCTTCTTGCTCATTCGCTTGCGCGATCTCCAACGCCTCTTTGAGTCCCCTTGACCATTATGTCATGGTATAAGCAAGACTGTCAATATTCTGGGCATATAAGTATATTTTCTCGTTGGGGGGGAGTATTACCAGGTGACGCCTTTTTGAACTCTTTTAGTTCGGCAGTAGCAGCATTTAGCTGCGTTCGACATTGTTCCAGCTCTTGGGATAGCAGGTTGTTCTTCTCTGTAAGAACCTGGTCATACAACGGTCCTTAAATCAGTTGTACCACCTGCTTTTAGTCCCGGGGGCTACTGGCATAGGCTATCCTTTTTTTGATAAAGTAACCTTACCTGCACATCTGTTAGATATTGCCTCGTGGCTTTTCTAAGCCCGTCTCGAGCAGCTCGGATGTATGCGTCGCCCGAGCTAAAGGCATTAAATGCCTCGTCCGAGAACTTCGGGTCTCGTAAAATAGCCCTGCAGCGCCGATGATTCATGGCGCTCTCTACTTCCGAGTTGGTCACGGACATATTGTCCGAACCCTCGGCGGAAGGGCAGTCCAGCTTTGTTTCTACATCGGCCACCGTCTCCCCGACCGGATCTAAATCTTGGTTGTTGGGAACGCGGCCGGCCGGACCCCCAGACACAGTTCGGCGAACCTTTTTCCTATAATCGAACAGGCGCATAAGTCACAGTCGGATACGGCCGCTGAAAAATGTATTTATCCGTACCTCCTCGATGAGGTCCCGGCAGTGCCTTCACCGGCCCTCGTCTTCGAAGGCCTGCCTGGTGCAGGAACCAATTTTTTTGGTATCGTCAAACGCCTTCGCTGTAAAACGCACGATAATGCGGCAGGTGAGGCAGAGTAAGAACGCCCTTTCAGAAAAGGTGTTTCTTGATTACTTACCCGTGAACCAGGAAGAAGATCAGGATAATCAGCGATGATGGCCACTTCCGTGCCATCATAGCTCGTTTGGTAAAACACCCCCTCCGCTAGCACCACAAATATATCCGAATCCTCTTCGAACCCGGGATCAAGCTCCCGGTTGTGGTCCTCCGGCTGTGGGCGGGACTATGGAATCCCTCGGTGACCTTTCGCCAGTGCTGTCATAAGCAAACAAACTAGAAATTTATCAAAGGCAGTTCGGAGATGGAGGGAGTAAAAACAGAGGGGTTGGACCTTACCCACCTGGGAGGGTTATACATAGAATACCCGTCTCGGAGCTTGATGCGAAGAAATTCCTTTTCCTCCCCTTTGAACAGTTCGGCTAATATCTTAGCCAAAGCAGCAGGGGTATCCGGACCTTTCCGGCCATAGCGAGAGGCGTCATCCTCTCCATTGTAGTCCCACATGGGAAGCCCTCTGTATTGGAGCGGCTGAACCCCTTGCGCTATGGAGATCGCCATCACCTCGATTACTGTGAGCCCGGACTGAGCGAGCTCTTTTATCTTGCTCATTAGCTGATGAACCTCCGTGATGTCTCCTTCTTCAAGACTCCGGGGACGCCAACTATGGCATTTCTTCAGCGGGGCGACCGCAAATTCGGGAAGACCCTTTCGAACCGGATCGGGAAGCGGAACATCCTCAATATAGAACCATTCAGAGGACCAGCCATCGGGTGCCTTCCTTGGTGTGCCGGATGGATATCCGGTATCGGCGATGCGCCATACTTCGGCTCCGCCCACTTCAAAGATAGACCCCTCGTGATTGCGCGGGACGAGGCAGAACAACTTCCTCCACAACTCGAAATGAGCCTCGACACCCAGGAATAATTCGCACAAAGTGACGTAACCTGCGATGTGCAGAATGGAGGCTGGAGCGAAGTTATGCAGCTGGAGGACGTAGTACTCCAGAAGCCCTCGGAGGAACGGATGGATTGGAAATCCAACGCCTCTTAACAGGTAGGGGACGAGACACACTCGCTCTCCCCCGGACGGATTGGGGAAGTCCTCTGCCTGAGTCCCCTCATTGAAGCAAGCTAGCCCCGTCCGAACAGGGACTAGATCTGCAGGGGAAGGAATCCCTACGTCTGCAACTTCGTCAACTGACTATGAGGCATAGAACACCTCTCCCACTCGCCTTTCTCTGGTCCAGGACGAGCGGAGGAGCTAGGAATGCTGGCCATGCTGGAATGGTCTCTCCTAAGCAATCTCTGGAGATTTCTTCTGCGTGGCGCTGAATGGATCTAGATCCAATCCCTTTAAATAGGCGCCCTTCCTTACGTAAAGAGGGTGTTATTCACAAAAATACCCTGACTCTCCACATTCGCTTGACACGTGGAGGATGGAGGTTATTTAAAACGCGCAGAAGCCAAGGAGGCGATATTAGATCAATGACCGAATACACTTCTTGGAGATCATCAAAGGGGGAACCCGTCTTGCAATGCCAAAGACCATGAGTGTACCGAGCACCTCGCTATTGAAGACTAGTTCGGGGGCTACTGAGGGAGTCCTGGACTAAGGGGTCCTCGGGCGTCCGGCCTGTCATCCATGGGCCAGACTGATGGGCTGTGAAGATACGAAGGCCGAAGACAATACCCGTGTCCGGACTGGACTCTACTTGGCGTGGAAGGCAAGCTAGGTGACCGACTATGAAGATTTTCTCCTATGTAACTGACTCCATGTAACCCTAGATCTCTCCGGTGTCTATATAAACCGGAGAGCATAGTCCGGATAGGAAGATTCATTACCATATACTCATAGGCTAGACTTCTAGGGTTTAGCCATCACGATCTCGTGGTAGATCAACTCTTGTAACACTCATATTCATCAAGATCAATCAAGCAGGAAGTAGGGTATTACCTCCATAGAGGGGGCCCGAACTTGGGTAAACATTGTGTCCCCCGTCTCATGTTACCATCGATCCTAGACGCACAGTTCGGGACCCCCTACCCGAGATCCGCCGGTTTTGACACCGACAGGGACCTTTAGTCCCCACTCTTTAGTGCTGGTTGCGAAACCGACACTAAAGGCCCTTACGAACTAGTGATACATCCCGGTTTTGCACTAGTGAAGTGTTCTCCCTAAGTATGCACTGTTGCAACAGTTCGTCGTGCTGAGACACCACATGATGATCGGGTGTGATAAGCTCTACGTTAAAATGCAACGGGTGCAAGACAATTTTGCACGTGCGGAATACTCGGGTTAAACTTGACGAGCCTAGCATATGCAGATATGGCCTCGAAACACTGAGACCGAAAGGTCGAACGTGAATCATATAGTAGATATGATCAACATAGAGATGTTCACCATTGAAAACTACTCCATCTCACATGATGATCGGACTTGGTTTAGTTGATATGGATCACGTGATCATTTAGATGACTTGAGGGACTTCTATCTAAGTGGGAGTTCTTAAGTAATTTGATTAATTGAACTTTAATTTATCATGAACTTAGTCATGATAGTATTTGCAAATTATGTTGTAGATCAATAGCTCGCGATATAGCTCCCCTTTTATTTTTGATATGTTACTAGAGAAAAATAAGTTGAAAGATGATAGTAGCAATGATGCGGACTTGGTCCGTGTTCTGAAGATTTTCCTCATTGCTGCACAGAAGAATTATGTCCTTGATGCACCGCTAGGTAATAGAACTATTGCAGGAGCAGATACAGACGTTATGAATGTTTGACAAGCTCGGTATGATGACTACTTCATAGTTTAATGCGCCATGCTTTACAGCTTAGAACCGGGACTTCAAAAATGTTCTGAACACCACGGAGCATATAAGATGTTCCAAGAGATGAAATTAGTATTTCAGTCTCATGCTCGTGTAGAGAGGTATGAGACCTCTGACAAAGTACTTTGGCTACAAGATGGAGGAGAATAGCTCAACCAGTGAGCATGTGCTCAGATTTTCTGGATACTACAATTGCTTGAATCAAGTGGGAGTTAATCTTCCAAATAAGATAGTAATTGACAAAGTTCTCTAGTCACTATCACCAAGTTACTGGAACTTTGTGATGAACTATAATATGCAAGGGATCACGAAAATGATTCCCAAGCTCTTCGTGATGCTGAAATCGACGAAGGTAGAAATCAAGAAAGAGCATCAATTGTTGATGGTTAACAAGACCACTAGTTTCAAGAAAAAGGGCAAAGGGAAGAAGGGGAACTTCAATAAGAATAGAAAACAAGTTGCTACTCTCGGGAAGAAGCCCAAGTCTGGACCTAAGCCTGAAACTGAGTGCTTCTACTTCAAAGGGACTGGTCACTGGAAGTGGAACTACCCCAAGTATTTGGCGGATAAGAAGGACGGCAAAGTGAACAAATGTATATTTGGTATACATGTTATTGATGTGTACTTTACTAGTGTTCATAGTAACCCCAGGGTATTTGATACCGATTCAGTTGCTAAGATTAGTAACTCAAAATAGGAGTTGCAGAATGAACATAGACTAGTTATGGGCGAAGTCACGATGTGTGTTGGAAGTGATTCCAAGGTTGATACGATCACCATCGTACACTCCCTCTACCTTCAGGATTAGTGTTGAACCTAAATAAATGTTATTTGGTGTTTGCGTTGAGCATGAATATGATTATATCATGTTTATTGCAATACGGTTATTTATTTAAGTCAAAGAATAATTGTTGTTCTACTTACATGAATAAACCTTCTATGGTCATACATCCGACGTAAATGGTTTATTGAATCTCGATCGTAATGATACACATATTCATAATATTGATGCCAAAAGATGCAAAGTTGATAATGATAGTGCAACATATTTGTGGCACTGCAGTTTAGGTCATATTGGTGTAAAGCGCATGAAGAAACTCCATGCAGATGGACTTTTGGAATCACTTGATTATGAATTATTTGATGCTTGCGAACCATGCCTCATGGGCAAGATGACTAAAACTCCATTCTTCGGAACAATGGAGCGAGCTACTGACTTATTGGAAATAATACATACTGATGTATGCGGTCCGATGAGTGTTAAGGCTAGCGGCGGGTATCATTATTTTCTGACCTTCACAGATGATTTGAGCAGATATGGGTATATCTTCTTAATGAAACACAAGTCTGAAACATTTGAAAAGTTCAAACAATTTCAGAGTGAAGTGGAGAATCATCGTAACAAGAAAATAAAGTTTCTACGATCTGATCGCAGAGACGAATATTTGAGTTACGAGTTTGGCCTTCATTTAAAAAATGTGGAATAGTTTCACAACTCACGCCACCTGGAACACCATAGCATAATGGTGTGTCCGAATGTTGTAACCGTACTTTATTAGATATGGTGCGATCTATGATGTATCTTACCAATTTACCACTATCATTTTGGGGTTATGCATTAGAGAAAGCTGCATTCACGTTAAATAGGGCACTATCTAAATCCGTTGAGACGACACCGTATGAACTGTGGTTTGGCAAGAAACCAAAGCTGTCATTTTTTAAAGATTGGGGTTGCGATGCTTATGTGAAGAAGCTTCAGCCTGATAAGCTCGAACCCAAATCGGAGAAGTGCGTCTTCATAGGATACCCAAAAGAAATTGTTGGGTACACCTTCTATCATAGATCCAATGGCAAGATCTTTGTTGCTAAGAATGGATCCTTTCTAGAGAAGGAGTTTGTCTCGAAAGAAGTGAGTGGGAGGAAAGTAGAACTTGATGAGGTAATTGTACCTTCTCCCGAATTGGAAAGTAGTTCATCACAGAAATCAGTTCCAGTGATGCCTACACCAATTAGTGAGGAAGTTAATGATGATGATCATGAAACTTCAGATCAAGTTACTACCGAACCTCATAGGTCAACCAGAGTACGTTCCGCACCAGAGTGGTACGGTAATCCTGTTCTGAAAGTCATGTTACTAGACCATGACGAACCTATGAACTATGAGGAAGCAATGATGAGCCCAGGTTCCGCAAAATGGCTTGAGGCCATGAAATCTGAGATGGGATCCATATATGAGAACAAAGTATGGACTTTGGTGGACTTTACTGATGATTGGTAAGCCATAGAGAATAAATGGATCTTCAAGAGGAAGACGGACGCTGATAGTAGTGTTACTATCTACAAAGCTCGACTTGTCGAAAAAGGTTTTTGACAAGTCAAGGTGTTGACTACGATGAGATTTTCTCACTTGTAGCGATGCTTAAGTCTGTCCGAATCATGTTAGCAATTGCCACATTTTATAAAATCTGGCAAATGGACATCAAAACTACATTCCTTAATGGATTTATTAAAGAAGAGTTGTATATGATGCAACCAGAAGGTTTTGTCGATCCTAAAGGTGCTAACAAAATGTGCAAGCTCGAGCGATCCATCTACGGACTAGTGCAAGCATCTCGGAGTTGGAATATACGCTTTGATGAGTTGATCAAAGCATATAGTTTTATACATACTTGCGGTGAAGCCTATATTTACAAGAAAGTGAGTGGGAGCACTACAACCTTTTTGATAAGTATATGTGAATGGCATATTGTTGATCGGAAATGATGTAGAATTTTCTAGAAAGCATAAAGGAGTGTTTGAAAGGAGTTTTTCAAAGAAAGACCTTGGTGAAGATGCTTACATATTGAGCATCAAGATCTATAGAGATAGATCAAGACGCTTTATAAGTTTTTTCAATGAGTACATACATTGACAAGATTTTGAAGTAGTTCAAAATGGAACAATCAAAGAAGGAGTTCTTACCTGTGTTACAAAGGTGTGAAGTTGAGTAAAGACTCAAAACCCGACCACGGCAGAAAATAGAAAGAGAATGAAAAGTCATTTCCTATGCCTCAGTCATAGGTTCTATAAAGTATGCTATGTTGTGTACCAGACCTATTGTGTACCTCAGCATGAGTTTGGCAAAAGGGTACAATAGTGATCCAGGAGTGGATCACTGGACATCGGTCAAAATTGTCCTTAGTTGAATAAGGATATATTTCTCGGCTATGGAGGTGATAAAGAGTTCGTCGTAAAGAGTTACGTCGATGCAAGCTTTTACACCGATCCGGATGACTCTGAGTTTCAGTTTGGATACATATTGAAAGTGGGAGCAATTGGCTAAGAGTAGCTCCGTGCAGAGCATTCTAGACATAGAAAATTTACAAAATACATACGGCTCTAAATGTGACAGACCCGTTGACTAAAATTCTCTCACAAAGCAAAACATGATCACACCTTAGTACTCTTTGGGTGTTAGTCACATAGCGATGTGAACTAGATTATTGACTCTAATAAACCTTTTGGGTGTTAGTCACATGGCGATGTGAACTAATCACATAAAGATGTGAACTATATTATTGACTCTAGTGCAAGGGAGACTGAAGGAAATATGCCCTAGAGGCAATAATAAAGTTGTTATTTATATTTCCTTATATCATGATAAATTTTTATTATTCATGCTAGAATTGTATTAACCGGAAACTTAGTACATGTGTGAATACATAGACAAAATAGAGTGTCCCTAGTATGCCTCTACTTGACTAGCTTGTTTATCAAAGATGCTCATGTTTCCTGGCCATAGACATGTGTTGCCATTTGATAAATGGGATCACATCATTAGGAGAATGATGTGATGAACAAGACCCATCCGTTAGCTTGGCATAATGATCGTTTAGTTTTATTGCTATTGCTTTCTTCATGACTTATACATGTTCCTCTCACTATGAGATTATGCAACTCCCGAATACTGGAGGAACAACTTGTGTGCTATCAAACGTCACAACGTAACTGGGTGATTATAAAGATGCTTTACAGGTGTCTCCGAAGGTGTTTGTTGAGTTGGCATATATCAAGATTAGGATTTGTCACTCCGTGTATCGGAGAGGTATCTCTGGGCCCTCTCGGTAATGCACATCACCATAAGCCTTGCAAGCAATGTGACTAATGAGTTAGTTACGGGATGATGCACTACAGAACGAGTAAAGAGACTTGCCCGTAACAAGATTGAACTAGGTATGATGATACCGACGATCGAATCTAGGGCAAGTAACATACCGATGACAAAGGGAACAACGTATGATGTTATGCGGTTTGACCGATAAAGATCTTCGTAGAATACGTAGGAGCTAATATGAGCATCCAGGTTCCGCTATTGGTTATTGACCGGATATGTGTCTCGGTCATGTCTACATAATTCTCGAACCCGTAGGATCGGCACGCTTAACGTTCGATGACGATTTGTATTACGAGTTATGTGATTTGATGACCGAAGTTCGTTCGGAGTCCCGGATGAGATCACGTACATGACGAGGAGTCTCGAAATGGTCAAGACATAAAGATTCATATATTGGAAGGCTATATTCGGACATCGGAAATGTTCCGACTGATTCGGGTATTTTTCGGAGTACCGGGGAGTTACGGGAATTCACCGGGAGAAGTAATGGGCCTTATTGGGCCATACAGGAAAAGAGGAGGCATGCCAAAGGGGAGGTGGTGCCCCCCCCCCCCATGGGTCCGAATTGGACTAGGGGAAGGGGGCGGCGCCCCCCTTGCCCTTTCCTACTCCCTCTCTCTTTCCCTCTTTCCTTCTCCCCTTCTCCGAAAAGGAAAAAGGATTCCTACTAGGACTTAAAAGTCCTAGTAGGACTCCATATGCTTGGCGCGCCCCTAGGAGGGCCGGCCTCTCTCCCTCCCTCCTTTATATACGTGGTCAAGGGGCACCCCAAAGGCACTCCAAGATTTGTCTTAGCCGTGTGCGGTGCCCCCCTCCACAGTTACACACCTCGGTCATATCATCGTAGTGCTTAGGAGAAGCCCTGCGCCGGTAACTTCATCATCACCATCACCACGCCGTCTTGCTGACAAAACTCTCCCTCGCCCTCAACTGGATCAAGATCTCGAGGGACGTCATCGTGCTAAACGTGTGCTGAACACGGAGGTGTTGTACGTTCGGTACTTGGATCGGTTGGATCATGAAGACGTTCGACTACATCAACCGCGTTACTAAACGCTTCCGCTTTCGGTCTACGAGGGTACGTAGACACACTCTCTCATCTCGTTGCTATGCATCTCCCAGATAGATCTTGCGTGATCGTAGGAAATTTTTTGAATTACTACGTTCCCCAACAGTTACCACAGTTTCAGGTTGCGTGTATAACTCGCATAATTGGGAACTTAATCAATGAAATTTAGTCGCAGTTGTTGCATCGTGAAAGATCGGGCCAAATTAGCGTCGCGTCCGAGGTCGTGCTCGCATCAGGTGGTATCACCTAATATTTTCTATAAAAGCATGCCATTTCACCGTGCTCTAATATGTATAAGTGAATTGCAAGAGCAATTCTATAAGTACCTCTACTCGAAAGATATAGTGAAGCATAAAGAGCAATTTTATATATGGAGACCATTGTGTGTCTCTCAAGGTGTGCAATCAAAACATAGTGATTGTGAAGACCAACAAACAAAACCAAAACAAAAGCAAAAGCAAATGACGCTCCAAGCAAAGCACATAATATGTGAACAAATAAAAATTTAGGTTCAACTAAGACATACCAATAATTGTTAAAGAAGAAAGAGGGGATGCCTCGACATAGAGAAGTACAAGGTGGCAAAGAAGGCCGCAAAGCGAGATGTAAGTGAAGCAAGGGGTCAGATATATGAGGACCTCCACCAGCGCTTAGACACGAAGGAAGATGAAAGGGACATCTATAAGATGGCCAAGATACGAGAAAGAAAGACGAGGGATGTCGACCAAGTCAATTGCATCAAGGACGGAGCAGATCAACTCATGGTGAAGGACGAGGAGATTAAGCATAGGTGGTGGGAGTACGTAGACAAGCTATTCAATGGAGAGAATGTGAGCTCTATCATTGAACTGGACGACTCTTTTGATGATACCAGCAGATGCTTTGTGCGCCGAATCCAGGAGTCTGACGTTAGGGAGGCCTTAAAAAAGATGAAATGAGGCAAGGCGATAGGCCCTAATTGTATCCCCATTGAGGTTTGGAGAGGTCTAGGACATAGCAATAGTATGGCTAACTAAGCTTTTCAACCTCATTTTTTGGGAAAAAAAGATGCCAAAAGAATGGAGGTGCAATATATTAGTACCTATCTTCAAGAACAAGGGGGGTGTTCAAAGTTGTACTAATTACCGTGGAATCAAGCTGATGAGCCATATAATGAATCTATGGGAGAAAGTCATTGAGCACCGCTTAAGAAGAATGACGGGCGTGACCAAAAATCAGTTTGGTTTCATGCCTAGGAGTTTGAACATGGAAGCCATTTTCTTGGTATGACAACTTATGAAGAGATACATGGAGCAAAAGAAGGACATGCATATGGTGTTCATTGATGTGATGGGCCTTGGAGAAACACAAAGTCCCAACAAAGTACATTAACCTCATCAGGGACATGTACGATAATGATGTGACAAGTGTTTGAATAAGTGACGGCGACACTAATGACTTCCCGATTAAAATTGAACTACACCAAGGGCCAGCTTTGAGCCCATATCTTTCCGCTTTGGTGATGGATGAGGTTACAAGGGATATACGAGAAGATATCTTGTGGTGTATGCTCTTTGCCGATGATGTGGTGCTAGTCGATGATAATTGGATGGAGGTTAATAGAAAGTTGGAGCTATGAAGACAAACCTTGGCATCGAAGGGTTTTAGACTTAGTAGAACTAAAACCGAGTACATGAGGTGCGGTTTCAGTCTACTAGGCACGAGGGGAAGGGGGTTAGTCTTGATGGGCAGGTGGTCACTCCGAAGGACGCCTTTTGATATTTGGGGTCAGTGCTGCAAAAGGATGGGGATATCGATGAAGATGTAAACCATCGAATCAAAGCTAGATGGATGAAGTGGGACCAAGCTTCTGGCATTCTCGATGACAAGACATTGCCAAAACGCTAAAAGGAAGGTTTATTGGATGACGATTTGACTCGCTATGTTGTATGGTGCTGAGTGTTAGTGGAGTAAAAGGCAGCATGTTCAATAGTTAGGTGTAGCGGAGATGCGCTTGTTGAGATAGATGTGTGGCCACACAAGGAAGGATCGGGTCCGGAATGATGATATATGGATAGAGTTGAAGTAGCACCAATTGAAGAGAAACTTGTCCAACATCGTTTGAGATGGTTTGTGCATATTCGGCGCAGGTCTTCAGAAGCTCCAGTGCATAGCGGACGGCTATAGCGTGCTAATAATGTCAAAAGAGGTCGGTAGAGACCCAACTTGACATGTAAAGTGCGATCTGAAGGCTGGAATGTCACTAGAGAACTAGCCATGGGCAGGGTGCGTGGAAGCTAGTTATCCATGTGGTAGAACCATGAGTTGATCGCGAGATCTTATGGGTTTATCTCAACTTGTTTGTGACTGAAGGCTTTATTGTTGTTGTTAGACAATTGGCTATTTATTACTCCTTTTGTTTATACAATCATAAGATGTTCTAGCTTTCCTCTGAATCAGATGTATACAAGCATGTTTTTGTGTATTTCAGTCTGTAGTCCATACTTTCTCAAAATCAGATGTATATAGACATGTCTTTTATGTACTCATTTCATTCTGTAATTCAACTGAAATACTAATATACTTCTTCTGTCTGGAATTACTTGTCGCTCAACCGGATACAGAGGGGTATATTCGCGAACAGAGAAAAAAAATCACCAAAGTGACCAACCAACCGAAAAAACAGCATCAGTATATGTTTTGGGGAGGATTGCTTAGTTATTACATCACCGAACCCGTTCCCAGAAAAAAAATACTATTCACCGGAGCAACCGACTTCTCTCCTCCTCCTCCTCGCCTCCACCCCTGCAGAGCCCGTGCAGAGCCACGAGCGAGCGCGCCCCAGGAGCGAGCATGGCGGACGTCGATGCTTTCGGCCGCGAGTACTTCGACTGCGGGTGGGCTTGCGGCCTGCCCGCCGACCACTACCTGCCGGGCTTCATCGAGAAGCACATAGGCCGACATGTGAGGGCGGATGAGCGGGCAGCAGCAGCTGCGGCGGCAGCGGCAGATCAGGCAGCGGTCGAGGCACCAGCTCGCCGCCGGCGCAGAGGCGGACGACGCCGCGCCAGAGGCGGCCGCTAGTTACGTATGGATCGTAGAAGCAGGTACGCATGCAAAAGAACGAATCGTTGAACTCCAGGTGTTCGGCAGAATGACGCACGGCAGCTGTTCGGCCAATTGACGACCCAAGCCTAATAGTCTCTTCTCCTTTTCTGATTCTTGCAGGGCCGCCACTGAGCCCCAGGATTAATCCAAGTGCACATAAAGAACATCGTGCGAAGTAGATTCATCAAATTCTTTGTTGTCATACAAACGTGTCTTGTTTCTGCTACGTTTGTCATACAACTTGTCTTGGGAAACTGGCTTGTTCCAGCTTTGACAAATCGAAAACAGCTGCTATCTTGCTGTTACAACACTCTGCTTATATCATCTATTTTTGCATATCCAAGTTCATCCAAAATGATACTCCCTCCGTCCGGAAATACTTGTCGGAGAAACGGATGAATCTAGATGTATTTTAGTTATAGATATATCCAATTTTATCCATTTCTTCGATAAGTATTTTGGGACGGAGGGAGTAGTATAGAATCATCACAGTTTGCACATAGGCGAGGGAACAGCAGGGGGTTCCTCCCAAGGCAATGAAGACATGCTTCCTCGGCTCTTTGCACGTGGAGAATGCATCGGCTGTGGGCCAGGGTGCCCTGAGCATATCCAGATGCAATGGGTAATGTACAGTCAATCTTTTCTGCAAGTCACAAGATGTAACCTCATCAGCCTCCATGTTCACTGCCATTTCTGATCGTACCTATAATATGCATTGCATGTATAGCTCAAGTGTTCCATTGTTGCTGGTGTATATGCGCACAATATCGTAATTTTGGTGTATATCTGCAAAATATCATAATCTTAGGTACTGAAACATTCCTAGCATGCTTGTGCAACTTGGCACCAAGGAAAAATGATAAAGCAATACCAAATGAATTGTGTCCTATTGACGTGAGCAAAAACAGTTAATCCTTTAGTGCTATAACTGTGAGTGTGATATAGCAATTGGCTATTGTTATACATGTGTGGTCAGGATATATTGTCGTCTTATTTCTACACGTTGTAGAAGAAAATTAAAATGAATTCTCCTGTGGCATCCGTTATGCCAGCCAAGTTCAGATAGTTGTTTACTTGGGTTTGGACCTCTGAGTAGAAGATGAACTATGCACTATACATGTCAGGTCTGCTGTTTATCTGTTACACAATAAGCTTGTTTTCAAATCAAAATGAATATGTTGAACTCTACGACATCAAATTTATTTCTTCTCTCGTTGTAGGAGAAACTGGTTTGTTTCATATTTGATAAATCAAAATCGGCTATTATCTTGCTGCTGCTACACTTGATTATACAAAATTTCACCATTTACAGTTCAAATCATCTTAGTTTTCACATATTCAAATTCTCATAATTGAAATTAATCCAAAATGATAGTACCAGAATCATTTCATACCTTGCACATGGGTTGGGCTAGCAGATAGGCGAGAGGGAATGCAGGTGTGTCACAGTGTTTCCTCCCAGGGTTTCTTCACTAGGCAACGAGGATAGCATCCCGCTTGGGATTCCTCAGCTCTTTGCTCGTAGAGAACACGTCAGCTTTGGGCCAGAGTGCCAATCGGTAATGCACAATCAATCTATTCTGCAAGTCACACAATGTAACCTCATCAGCCTAGCGCCTAGACACGCCCCCATCTACACTAGTAAGTAGTAGGCACAAAAAAAGGTGTAGATGATAATACAATGGTAGTGAACAGAACTGCTAAAAATATCTTCCATCACCAATGGCACCGAGTCTTGCTAGTTTTAAAAATGAAACATGAGCAGCATGTATCACTTACAGGCAGTAAAAGGAGTGTAGGCGCCAGAAATTCAAGGAATAACTGCTTGATTACTTACAAGCATGTAAATAAGCTAGTGTTTCATGGCAAAAATAAGCTAGTTGCATATATCAATGAATAGGAGGAAAAAATGGCTGCAGATGGGGCTTCAGCCATCTGTGCTGGATCTCACAGGCAGCAGTGTGTGTGCCGTACCATCTCATCAGCCTTTTTTCGAGAAAACGCAAAAGACCTTGCGTTGCTTTTCATTGAACAGGAAGGAAGTCAGTTACAATCATCCTAGGACGAGTAAAGTGAGGATGGGATACAAGGCTCAGTGCACGTCCCATGAAGGGGGAAGGACTACTCTAAGGCCTGCCGCTCCGGCCTTGGCCCAAGAGCCGGCTTCCTCCTTGATCCGGTCGACGAGCGTGCCGAGGGAAGGCGTCGCGTTATCGAAAACGCAGCTGTTCCTATGCTTCCAGACGAGCCACGGTACTAGGAGCGCTACAGATTGCAGGGCCTTGCGTTGTGCTCGTGGCGTGTCGTGCTTGGCGTGTTGCCACCAGTCCATGAGGGTGGGCTCCTAATTAGGGATCGGCGCTGGGATGCGCAGCCACGCCAGGGTCTCGTGCCATACCTGCCTCGAGAAGGGGCAGTCAAGCAAGAGGTGCCGCATCGTTTCAGGTGCCTGATCGCACAGAAGACAGCTCGTATGATGCTGCAGGCCATGGCAGGCTAGACGGTCGGCGGTCCAGCAGCGATCCAGGTTAGCAAGCCAATGGAAGAACTTGACCCTCTGGGGAGCCCATGCCTTCCAGATCAGCTTCCAGGAGTAGGAGTGCGTGGATCCTTGGAAGGTGGCCAGGTAGCAAGTCTGCGCAGAATAGATGCCGCTCGTGGTCCACTTCCAGATCAGTTGATCGGGGGCATCGCGGAGTGTGGCCTGCTGCGCGAGGTGCCAGAGCTGCAGGTACTGACCGATCTCGTGGAGGCCGAGAACGCCCTGGATGTCACGGGCCCAAGCGTTGCCGTTGAGGCCTTCGGCCACCGTTCTCACCTTGCGCCGTCGTTTGGGGACGCAGTTGTAGAGCAGGGGCATGAGCTCGCCGACGGAGCGCCCGTTGAGCCAACGGTCCTCCCAGAACAAGGCTTTCATGCCGTTCCCAATGGCCATGACGGTGGAGGCAAAGAACAGGGAGCGCTCATGGCAGGAGAATTGAAGATCCAGCCCTTGCCAGGCGCGTCCATCATCAGTTCGCGAGAGCCAAAGCCACCGCAGTCTGAGCGCGAGCCCGGTGCGCTCGAGATCACGAACCCCGAGGCCCCAAGCTCGAGGGGGCGGGAGACGAGGCGCCAGTTCACATGGCAGTGACCACCGTTGGCGACGGCTCGCCCAGCCCATAAGAATCCCCGTTGAATCTTCTCGAGCTGCCGCAGAGTTTTCTTCGTGGGGGCAAACGCAAGCAGCTGGTGCACCGGGATCGCGCAGAGGACCGACTTAGCCTGCCGGCTCTGTTCATAAGCCATGCTTTCCAGGTGGGCAAGCGCCCGGCGACCCTTTCGACCAAGGGTTGCAACTGACCGGCGGTCGGGCGGCGCGTCGTCAGGGGTATGCCGAGGTAGGTGACAGGGAGCGCAGCGGTCGAACAACCCAGGCCGGTGATGATCTCAGTGGCAGCCGGCTCTCCATGCAAGACCGTGGCCGAGCTCTTCGCGTAGTTAACTTTGAGGCCGGATGCTCCGCCGAACAGGCCAAGGATTTCCTTGACCGCAGTTATGTCGCTCTCCGTGGCATGGCAGAATAGCATGACGTCGTCTGCGTATAGTGATATCGCCGGAATAGGCCTCCGCGGGTGCAACGGCAGGAGGATGCCCGCGTCGTGGGCGCGTTGAATCAGCCGGCCGAGGGTGTCAACCGCGAGAACGAATAGCTGCGGGGACAGAGAGTCGCCCTGCCGCAGCCCTTCTTTGTGCCAAATCGGAGGTCCTGGCATGCCGTTCAATAGGACCCGAGTGCTCGCCGAGGACAGCAGGATGGCAATCCACTCAAGAAAGCGATGACCGAACCCATATCTCATCAGCCTCATCTATTGTCGTACCATCTCCTCAGCCCCAAATCATCTAGTTATTATGTCACCGAAGTTGTTCCCGTTGCAACCTCCTTCACTCGACATGGCCTCGCTCCCTGGTAAGAGAGGGGAGAAAAGGGGGAAAGGACATTATATTACATACAGGCAGTAACAAAGAAGTGTACGGACAAGAAAAGCAGGGAAGAATTGCTTGGTTACTTATATGCATGTGAATAAGCTACTAAAGCTTCATGGCCAAAATAAGTTAGTAGCATCTTATTGAACAGGGAGGAGGAATGGGTACAAATGGGGCTTCAGCCGTCTGTACAAATGGGGCTTTTAGCAGCATCAAAATGAATATTTAGAATTTTATGACATCAAATTTATTTCTCCCCCCTCTGTAGCAGAAACTGGCTTGTTTCATCTTTAATAAATCAGTCAGGTATTATCTTGTTGCTGCTACACCTGATTATATGAAATTTCACCTTTTACAATTCAAATCAACTATTTTCACATATGCAAATTCTGATAACAAGAATTACTCCAAAATGATAGTCCTAGAATCATGGCATACCTCCTTGCACATGGGTCGGCGTAGCAGACAGGCGAGAGAGCATGCCAGGTGCATCGTACGAGTGTTTCCTCCCAAGGTTTCTTCAGTAGGGCAATGAGGATGGCATCTTGCTCGTGCTTCCTCTTTGCTCGTGGTGAAAGTGTCGGCTATGGGCCAGAGTGCCCTGGGCAAATCCAGATGCATTTGATAATGTATCAATCAATCTTTTATGCAAGTCACAAGATGTAGCCTCGCCAGGCTAGGGCCTAGATCCACCCCAATTTACACACTAGCATAAGAAGTAGTGCCAAAAAAAGGGAGTAGATGATAATAAAAATGCAATGGTAGTGAACACAACTACTATAAATATCTTCCATCAACATATATTGAGTCTAATTATTACATTTGTGATTGTCCGTCCCTATAACATGTATTGCACATAGCATTTATATACTCATCTCATGACAGTTTGGCATTTGTTTGTCCAACAAGTGCATGCATATGAAGTGTTACACTGTTACTGGTATGTATTGTCCAAAATCATAATTTTGGTGTGTATGTGCAAAATACCATAATTTTAGGAAGAAAAACATTCCTAGCATGCTTGTGCAACTCCATACCGAGGAAGAATGATAAGGCTAAAACAAATGAATTGTGTCCTATTGATGTGAGCAAAAATAGTTAAGCCTCTAGTGCTATGACTGATATACCAATTGGCTATTTTTATACATTTGTGTCATGATATTTTGTTTTGTGTTATGTCTGCATGTTGGCATTCGTTATGCCAACCAAGTTCAGATAGTTGTTCTTTAGTTGGGTTTGGCACTCCGAGTAGGAGATGAACTATACACTGCATTTGAAGTCCATCTGCATCTGTTACAGAATGAATAAAATGTGACAGTTGGATGTTCAATTTTTTATATTTCCCCTGCTAATGATGAAGCTAGGTGGTCATTATGGCACGGCTCTTCAGTTATATCAAGGATGAACTGCAAAATATTATCACACATATACCTTCTACATTTCTGTCCAATAAGCTTGTTTTCTGAATCAAGATGAGTATTAGAACTCTGCGACAAAAAATTTATTTCTCCTCTAGTTGGTAGAAGAAACTGGCTTGTTTCATGATGTATTTGATAAATCAAAATCGGCCATTATCTTGCTGCTGCTACACTTGATTATATGAAATTTTACCTTCTACAATTCAAACAATATATTTTTCACACATTCAATTCTGATAATTAATATTAAACCAAAATGATAGCCCTAGAAGGCTAGAATCATGACATACCTTCCTTGCACATGGGTCGGCGTAGCAGATAGGCGAGAGGGAATACCAGGTTTCCTGCAAAGGTTTCTTCACTAGGGCAATGAGGATTCTCACTCAGGCTTCCTCGCCTATTTGCTCATGGAGAATGTGGGGCCAGAGTGCCCTAGGCATAATCCAGATGGAATCGATAATGTATCAATCAGTCTTTTCTGCAAGTCACAAGATGTAACCTCATCAGCCTCTAGGGCCTAGATCTGCCGCCCATCTAAACTAGCACGTGGTAGGCACACAAAAAAAAGGAGTAGATGATAACACGTTGGTAGCGAACATAACTGCTAAAAACATCTGCCTTCATTCACTCTACTTGCCTACCGGCATGATCTCTAGTACGATGTGAGCCTTGAGGCTTCCAATGCTAAAATTTGGAACTGAAAACTTGGAACTTTTCGGTAGTTTCAGAGTTGATCTGCTCCCTGTTGACTCTGTTGTTCTGATGAAGTGAGGTGCTTGGTTGCAACCTCGGCCTGGCTCCCCCACCCGACATGCCTTGCTCCCTGGTACAAGGGGGGAAATGAAGACATTATATCGCAGTAACAAAGAAGTGTGCAGGGAAGAATTGCTTGATTACTTATAAGGTAGAGTTTCATGGCCAAAATAAGTTGGTGGCAGCATAATGAGCAGACTCACCAGTCTCATCTACACCCTGATAGAGGGCAAAAGAAGATACACAAACATCACAAAAGGGACGGAAATTCACCAAAACAACCGGGTCTGTCTAACGGATTGAGAAAAGAAGAGAGATTTACTGGCGCACCAACATGAACCATACAGTGAGAAAGATTCAATCTTTATCGGCCAGACAAACGAGGAGACACTCGTGGGGTGGGAAAAAACCTAAATAAGTAGTAGATTCAGGAGATTGAGACAAAGGCCGAGGAAATTTGCAAGATCCAGCAGGCGAATTGCAGTCCGTGGGGGAGGCCAGGAAATTCACTCACCAATCACAACAGGCAAATTCATCATCTGCTAAGATTGAGGAGCAAGACAAATTGACACCCATCACAACTCCGTAGACCGAGATGTGGCCAAAGGAGATGTCCATGGCGGCTTAGGGTTGGTGCGGATGGCCAAAGGAGATGTGCATGGCGGCTAGGGTTGGTGCGGATGGGGACTCAGCAACAGGGAGGGGAAAACACAAGAAGAAACGAACTATGAGCATATGGGTTGGGTTGGGTTGGGCATTGGGCCGCCCACACCTATGTCTGGTTTGGTGGGCCGCTCCAGATAAGAATTTCGATGCCCACTACGGCGGACCTTTTTTTTTTTGCTCAAAAAAACTGCGGCGGACTTTTTTTAAGACATAAAAATTGTCATATTTTTCTATTTATTTATTTACTTATTATATGAGCTTTTTCATGAATGAATAAATATCTTCAAGAAAATGTCATCCGGCATATGGGCTTGCATTTCTAAAACAATTAGCAGAGCTGCTATTTTTTCTTTTTCTTTTTTTGAGGTTTGGTGAGAGCCGAACGAGGAAGGCTGCTCAAGGAAATTGGCGGGTTTAAAAGTTAGCAATTTATTAAAAAACAATGGCTTACAACGGTTCACGGATTAAACAAATATTTCAAAAGATGTTCACAATTTTTTAAAATGTCCACATGCTTCAATATTTGAGAAATAGCAAAAAATAAATTGATACTGGTAAGTAGCCGAAGGGCACACAAAAAAGAGCCCTATATAACTGCAATGTGGGTCGGCCCGTCACCCTTTGCGGCATAACATCCTATCCTAAAGTGCATAATAGGATTTGTCTATGTACCAATCTCTCTCATCCTTTCACCATGGTGGACTTCTCATCTTTGCGCTTTAATCTTCACTTGGGCTTCTTCGCTCTCTTTTACCCGTTTCGACTTGATCTTCTATTTTTTTCCATTAATTTGTCGAGTTGTTCGTCGTTACAAAAGGCATGGCTTATCTTGATATATATAAGAGCGTTTAAATCACTAAATTACTCTAGTGATCTAAATGCAGTTATATTTCTCACAGAGGGAGTATCAAACCAGTGCAGACATAAGCACATCAGTTCTTGTTCAATAATGCTGCTGCAACAATCTCATCGATCTTACAAAAAACTAGCAAAAGGGTCTGTGTGTTACAACAGCAGAAAAAAAAATCATAATCTCCAAAGGCCATAGCAACATTTTGCTGCAACACCGATAACATTTTCACGAACATTCTGTTCAATTTTATTAACATTTTAATACACAAACTTTTAAAAAAAATCATGAACATGGTTTGATTTTTCAAACATTTGTTTTCAAATTTGCAAACATTTTCTTGATATGGAAGATTTTTTATAAAATTATAAACATTTTTTTAACCCACAAACATTTTATGATTTATTGAGCATTTTATTTAAAAATTCTCTTTTTAAATTATTTGAAGTACCAAATTATTTAAAGGAGGAAAAAAACGAAAAAGAAAAAAGAAATTTCAAAACAGGCCGCTCGCACATGGGCCAGACCAAACGGGCGCGCTGCGTCTTCTCCCAGCATGCTGAGCGCAGTATAGAAGCTCCCTGCTCCGTGAGCCGGCCTAAGTGGAGGATTCTCCTATGTGAAACGTTTTTTTTGTCACTTAGCATCTCGCTCTGCAATATTTTGCAACTTGGGGGCAATTTATGTGACGTACCGCCAGAAGCATTAATGACTTTATTATTACACATAGGTATAGGTGTAGACTAACAGATATCATTTTCTTCTACGGGTGAGATTAATAGATGCAGAGAACAATAGATCGGGAAGATGAAGATGTGGCATGGAGGTTGAGGATGAACACAAGGAGAGATGCGGCGAAGCTCCACAAATTGTGAAGGTGACAATGTTGCTAAAATGGACATCACTGCCGCTTAGATTTCATGGAATAGGAGGGTTGGACGGGAATCCATATCGTGCGCTCGGATGTGTTGTACTCCCTCCATTCCGAATTACTTGCCGGATATATTTATCTATTAACTTAAAATACGTCTAGATACATTCATTTTCACGATAAGTAATTTGGGGCTGTGGGAGTACTTTGATTGATACATAGAGAAAATGATCCAGCCCACACACACCTGAGATCCAACGGCCCATGCCCATGTTTTTTTTCCTAAAGCAAGTTCGCCCCCAACTGTAGCAGCTCCTTGTGCTAAAATTTATCCTCCACTGAAGATCGGTTTTTATTGGATAATATACTTTCTCAAATACTGTAAAAAAACATTGTCAAAAAAAAAGAGTGCGGCTAATCTGCACCCGGGCTCAGCTGCACCCATGCTTAGAAAAAAATTCAAAAAAATACTAGAAAAATTCAAAAAATTCCAAATTTCTTTGTGGTGGTAGATAATTTGGCGCGTGAGGTGCGCCCCAAAATTCAACTCATTTGAGCATCTGAGCAGCTCTCGGCAAAAAAGACAAAATCAGGGTCTGTAAAAATATTTACTGTTTCACGCACTGTTTTGATCCGATTTGTCTTTTTTGCCGAGAGCTACTTAGATGTCCAAATAAGTTGATTTTTGGGGCGCACCTCACGCGTCAAATTATCTACCACCACAAAAAAATTCGAATTTTTTGAATATTTCTAGTATTTTTTTTTTTGATTTTTTTGCTCAGAGGGAGCAGATGAGCCCGGACACCGTTTTCAGTTTTCGCAAAAAAATACTCCTATATACTCTCTCTTGTCTTTTTTACTCTGCATATTAGATTTGTCTGTAGTCAAACTTTTCTAAGTTTGACCAAATTTATATTAGAAAACTCATACTAGTACATAGGACCTCGGCGGCCGCGCCTTCTTCGTCGCGCCCATGTACTTTGGCGCGTCGTGTGCTCCCACCGGCAGTCGGGTCCAGCAGGACTGCATCTACTCGTTGGTTGGAGTGGCCAAGAACACTTTCAGGGTCTTCAGTCTGAAAGATGGGGCTTCAGAAGTGCGCCAACTCGAAGAAGAAGAAGAAGAAGAGCAACCTGCGCCGGAGACAGTCGGAAAATCGAGACCATGTTGGGTGCTCCCAACCCATCCAAGATTCTAGTAGTAATGTCGCACTTCAACAGCGAAACATCTCTTCTTCTGTCAATGTTGTTTGTTGTGGCATGTAGTAACTTTCATACTCCTATGTACTATGAGTTTCGTTGCTCGATCATGCTAAAGTCTTTGGTCTTTTGAATTACTAGCAAGATCCCCGTGCGCTGTATGAAACGTATGAGTAGTTTATTTTATGAAAAAAAAGGACGAACAAGGAAAGGTCTTATTTGCAAATATGGAGAAGGTGTGGGTATCTTTTTGCAAAATTGTCATGGTTTCCTTCCTATCCGTCAGATATAAATCGGACGGCCTATATTGCAGCATGGCAGACACACCATCATCAAAAACTCTGTTTTTTTTATAAGAGTAAAAATATTGTATCGAGGATGGTGGCACCTTAATGATTTTAGCATGGAAGAAAAGAAAATTGCTAAACAAGTAATCATTAGGTCTTGATTTCTGAATTAATTAAATGATAACCAAGCAGTAAGCAAATCAGAGTATTTGCTTAGCAATTTCCTTTTTTTCCAACCACCCCCCTTCATCAAGAAAAGAAACCGCACGTCTTCCTCATCAACAACAAAAATAAATATTTCTATCGCAAACTGGAGACAAACATGGAGGAGATCTGTGAGAGTCCGGACCGATCCTACACCCGCTTCTGACCGCCCTGGCCCACCAAAACCCCTCTCCCTTCGCCCATGCGCGTTCCCACCCGATGCCAGCTGCCCGCATTCATGCGTTGTAGAGCGCGCCGCTCAATATTGAAGACGCCTGTAGGCGGACGCGACCTCTCGGTACCTCCGCCATTGAAGCAGCGCACCGGTCTAGGGCGCCGCCCGCTACGTGTCTCCGGTGTCCGCGCCTGTTCAATGCCGGAGACGCGTGACTGGACGGGACGGGACAGATATCTACCACGCCCGTTCAATGTCGTTGTCCGTCTGTATGATGCCATTAAGCAGGCTCGCCCGCCGAGAAACCCCACGCATTGATGCACCCGGACGCGTTGCCTCATCGGAATCCTCTATATAAAGGCGGCCACACCCGGCTAACTCCACCCCAGAACACTAGCCCCATCACATCCTCGTCCCATGCACTACATCCGCCATGACCGACAGCGAGAAAGCACTGTGGGACAGTTTGTCACCGAGATGAAGCATGCAGTGGGCACCCCTGCCGTCGCGTGGCATAGACGCCATGCCAGGTGGATCGAGGCCGGCTTGCCGGCCAGCTTGCCCAAGGTCTCCGACGATGAGGATGACACCACGATGGAGACGGGCTTCGACGACTCTGTCCCGGCTCCTGCGCATCATGTGCATGCCGGCTTCACCATGGAGCATGTGCAGGCGTACTTCAACGCTGCAATGGCGGACGTGCAGCCTGTGCCGGCGTTCCAGCTGGCACCGGAGGAGCAACGGTACAACCTGTTCCTCCTGGAGCAGCACCGGCTGGCGGAGGGTCAGATCTACGGCTAGCGCGAGCGAGGAGGCCGTGGAGAACCAAAATTTTGTCGCAGAGTAGCGTGCCATCTATGATGTCGTCCGCGCTCAAGCCACCGCTCGCTAGGAAGCGGCATCCGCGGAGGCGCAGCTGCAGGCGATCACGGAGGAGAACAATGCTAGCTCCGCCTCCTACGCGCCGCCGAATAACCATCAGCCGACCCGTTAGGACGACGACAGTGCCAACGCCACAATTTCACTCGTGGACCTCATGTCCACCGGCGACAGACAAAGTGCTGACTCCTCCGAGGATGAGTAGGCCATGGAGGCGGCGGGGCCTGGTGTCCCATCTGGACCGGTCCGTCTCCCGTGTTCTATTCTTCCTCGCCGGAGACCACACCTTCACTTCATCGGTCTTATCGCCGATGCTCATGGAGACCACACCGCCGTCGTAGGATAGGTTTAGGGGCGGGTATGTTTTTGTTCTAAATGTTCAAAATGTAATTAAATCCGCCGTGTTTGTATGCAATCGGTCATGTTTGTATGAAATCCGGCCATGTTTGCATGAATTTCATTCGGTTGGATTGGATGGCGTCCTCCCGCATTCGTGTCCACGGACTGATCCTCCCTGCCCGCGGACGGATGCGGGAGGTAATTTGCGGGTTGCCGTTGGAGGCGCCCTTAGCTCTAGATCATCTCAGTTGCGCCCATCCGCACTGCATTAGCTTCACAATGCCGCTTCAAACACTAGAGATGATACCCCGCGCATTACCACTGGAATTGTTAGAAATTATTTCTTTGAGATTTGTTTTTATGAAACATTAGTATTTAGAGACTATCAATATGTCAATTGATACTAACATATACAATTAAATGAATTTATCTTTTATATATACCCAAGTGCACAATGGGTCTTTGCCATTTTTCTTTTATCTTTTATGTTTCTATTTTATTTTACGGTTCTGCATTTCTTGTATATATTAAAAGAATTTAGTTGAGTATGAAATTTGACACATAAATATTAGGCAATGTGGGCAGTGTGTTGAGTTAGAACCCCAAGTTACAATTTATTTGCAATAGTTTAAATATTTGTTCAATTCAAATTGGCACAAAAAATGTTGCCGGTCCAATTTTAATTACATCAAGGGAATTTTAGATATTCAATGTTGGTTCTTACATGACAATTAGTTAGTGAATATTTGCAACCCAATAAACATTTTTATTTTACTGTATGAAAAATTTATAATTTGACTTACGTTTGAATTTGGATTTACAATTAAGCTTAGCAAAAGAAGGTGACATGGTATCATTAGCATGAGTTCACTGTAGCTAATCATCAGGGATTCAGGGGTGTTAGAGCATCTCTAGTAGACCCCTTATATTGCGGACCCTTAAAACCGTTATAAGGGTCACAAAAAACGTGTTTTAAGGGTCGACTTTATCTCCCGCGGAACAGACACTGTAAACGACACTGTAAAAATGAATATTCCTCTCAGAGATGCTCCCCGCCGTCCTCCTCCGCCTCCCCTCCTCGTTCCCGCCGTCCCCCAAACGCCCTCGGCGGCGGCCGGTCACATCTGCAAGGGGGCGCTCATCCCAGCCACCTCCCCCCGCCCTTCTCCGGCCCCAATTTGAACAACCGGCGGCTGATTCCGGCGGGCGGCCACCGATTCTGGCGGGCAACATACGATCCCGGTGAGCTAGGCGGTGGAATTGCGGTGGCGCGTCCTTCCCGACGAGGTTTGACCGGTATAAGGGTCACCCTCAGTTTGGCCTTCGAACCTTCAAATATATGGGTTTCGGGCGTGGATTTACGGTGCCCATTAAAATATTTAAGGGTCGGACCACTTTTACGGTTTCTATTCTGCACACATTTTTCGACCAAACCCTTAAAATCTGAAAATTATAAGGGTTTGGCCGGTTTTGCGGGGTCTGCTAGAGATGCTCTTACATAAAAAGTCTATTTGGAGATATCACCTTATCATGCCTGCGATGCTACTGTTATTTACGCGTAGCGCTATTTGGTATAAAAAAATAAATGCTAAAAAAATAAATGCTTGCCATAATCTGAACAGGGGAATGAATTGGGTTCAAACATACAAAAAAGGGTACTGCTAAATCTCAGTCGTGTGAGACTTTGCAAAGTCAAAGTCGACTCGTGGACCGTTTGATCATTTGTTGCATCAAGATTAGCGCACTGCTGGGTATGTCATCTAATAGGCCCGTGTAGAGATGTTCTGGTGTTGGGCTGCTCTTTTGTCTGTTTTCTGTGTCGGGGCAGGCTTTCATTCTGTGGTGGGCTGGGTGGCAGATCAGGTGAAGGGACCCTTTTTCTTTGTTTGTTGGGATTTTACCAGAAAAACAATGTTGCGCTGCAGCTTTTTACACAGGGAGAAGAGATGGGCATCTACGCACGTTGAACATTTCTTGCGTGGCCTTCGTGTTCTTGCGCCCCTCTTTCTACATGTTTATTTTCCTTTTTGCTATTTTTTTCTGGTTATCTTATTTTTATTTTTTTCTTTATTACTATTATAATTTCAATTTTTGTTTTCACCATTTATTTTACATTTTATTAAACAATAATTTTAAGTTTTGAAAATGAAAATATTTGCCATCAGGTCGATCGACGAGTCAACCGTGGGATGTTTTGTTCGCTTCAAGATCGTGTTGAATGTGTTTGTCTTTGTTTCATCCTGTATAAGGCGCACATCAGGCGAAATCACTAGTTGAGGAGTACTCATTGCAAAGATCACTCCAATTTCCCTGGTTGCGACAAGTGGAGTACTGCATGTGCGCCACTTGTCGCAACCTGAGAGTTTTCATTTATTCAAAATGTTTTATCTCTCAAACCGTACGTCCAAATCTCGAACCGCTTTCACCGTTCGATTTCTCGCGTCGAGATCTTCAAAACTAGATCCAATGTATAAGGCGCACACTAGGTCGCTTCCTTTTTTTGTTTTCCGTCTGGCCTTGTCGCATGGGAGTGTTGCTTTGCAGACTGGGTAGGTTGGCCTTTTTTGTTGTGCTTGGGCCTCATTTTTTAAGCACGTAACAGGTATGTTCTTTGTTTGTTCTTTTTTCTCTCGTGTCTAATCAGTTTGTTTCTTGTTTTGTTGGTGGCGGGCTGTTTTAGGGTGCGTCTGGCCCGCTTTTTCCATTTTCTTTATTTATGTGTGGGAAGGGATGTGTGATGGCCTGGCTTTTTCCGGTTTTACTTGTGTTTTTTTATTTCATTTTCCTGCCTCTTTTTATCTTTTTGTAAGTGATCTTTAACACAAAAAGGGCATCCTCTTGACATTGATTTTATTTTGCATATGTATTTTTACCATTTTTCTTGTTTCATTTTTATTTCATTTTTTTCATTTTATTTGCTTTTAAAACATTTTCATTGTTTCCTTATTTATTTATTTATTTTCTCTTTTATTGCTTATTAAAACCTTTTTGGCTCAACTATAAGTGTCGCCATAGACTGTAATTTATAATCTTTTGTCGGAAGAAAGGTAGTTGCATGTATGTCACTAGGCACGCAACTACAAGTGTCGTCTCTAGCTGCAACTGCATGTCTTCAATGCGACCACCAAATGTTGTTTTGTAGGGGGTGTAGTTGCATGTTTGTCACTATAGTCACGCAACTGTAAGTGTCTGTGACGCCCCCGATTCAATCGTACACTAATCATGCACGCAAATGTATACGATCAAGATCAGGGACTCACGGGAAGATATCACAACACAACTCTAAAACATAAATAAGTCATACAAGCATCATAATACAAGCCAGGGGCCTCGAGGGCTCGAATACAAGTGCTCGATCATAGACGAGTCAGCGGAAGCAACAATATCTGAGTACAGACATAAGTTAAACAAGTTTGCCTTAAGAAGGCTAGCACAAACTGGGATACAGATCGAAAGAGGCGCAGGCCTCCTGCCTGGGATCCTCCTAACTACTCCTGGTCGTCGTCAGCGGGCTGCACGTAGTAGTAGGCACCTCCGGTGTAGTAGGAGTCGTCCCCGACGGTGGCGTCTGGCTCCTGGGGCTCCAGCATCTGGTTGCGACAATCAGGTAGAAGGGAAAGGGGGAAAAGGGGGAGAAAAGCAACCGTGAGTACTCATCCAAAGTACTCGCAAGCAAGGAGCTACACTACATATCCATGGGTATATGTGTAAAGGGCCATATCAGTGGACTGAACTGCAGAATGCCAGAATAAGAGGGGGATAACTAATCCTGTCGAAGACTACGCTTCTGGCAGCCTCCGTCTTGCAGCATGTAGAACAGAGTAGACTGAAGTCCTCCAAGTAGCATCGCATAGCATAATCCTACCCGACGATCCTCTCCTCGTAGCCCTGTTAGAGAGCGACCACCGGGTTATATCTGGCACTTGGAAGGGTGTGTTTTATTAAGTATCCGGTTCTAGTTGTCATAAGGTCAAGGTACAACTCCAAGTCATCCTGTTACTGAAGATCACGGCTATTCGAATAGATTAACTTCCCTGCAGGGGTGCACCA
Organism: Triticum aestivum; assembly: GCF_018294505.1. NCBI lineage: Eukaryota > Viridiplantae > Streptophyta > Magnoliopsida > Poales > Poaceae > Triticum > Triticum aestivum. Next base: position 90,064,188 of record NC_057813.1, read on the forward strand.
CATAGCCCAACACGCTTGATCCCATTTGGCCGGACACACTTTTCTGGGTCATATGCCCGGCCGCGGGAGATCAACACGTCGCAGCCCCACCTAGGCATAACAGAGAGGTCAGCACGCCGGTCTAAACCTAAGCGCCCAGGGGTTTGGGCCCATCGCCCTTAGCACACCTGCATGTTGCGAACGCGGCCGGAAGCAGACCTAGCCTAGAAGGCGTTCCAGTCCAATCCGGCGCGCGCCGCTCAGTCGCTGACGTCACGAAATGCTTCGGCTGATACCACGACGTCGAGTGCCCATAACTGTTCCCGCGTAGTTGGTTAGTGCGTATAGGCCAGTAGCCAGACTCAGATCAAATACCAAGATCTCGTTAAGCGTGTTAAGTATCCGCGAACGCCGACCAGGGCCAGGCCCACCTCTCTCCTAGGTGGTCTCAACCCGCCCTGTCGCTCCGCCACAAAGTAACAGTCGGGGGCTGTGGAGGATATAGCTGCTAAGTATAAACCGGCCAGGAGGGTCCGGTTCACCTTAGGCTATGCTGAAGCCCAGGAAGGTCTTGAAGAGGGTGTTCCACTAGCTTGGGGCCCACGGCCCAAAGGAGGTTTAGGGCCGCAATGGCAAACCGCCATAATTACATAAACTTGTATTGTAAGGTAGAAGTAGAGAGAGACCAACCCGGATACGAGTATGAACCGGTATTGGGACTCTATGAACCGACGGGCGTCACCCGTGTATATAAGGGGACGACCCGGTGGCGGTTCAGGAGAGACGACAATAACTCGAGGCCTAGGCGAAGCTATTGCTCCCTAGTCATCGAAACCACATCAATCCCATCACAACTAGACGTAGGCTTTTACCTTCATCGAAGGGGCCGAACTAGTATAAACCCTTGTGTCTTTGCGTCCGCTTTAACCCCTTCAAGTTAACCCGTAGCGATGGCTCCACGACTAAGTCCTTTCACGAGGACACCTGCCGTGACAAAACCACGACAGTTGGCGCCCACCGTGGGGCTATCGCACGATGGTTTGATGATCTTGGAGGGCAAGTTCGAAGGACTTGAAGGCTATGCAGTAGGCCGGATGACCAAGAGTCGTCGTGGCAAGCTCTACATCGACGACGCAGGATGGGGCCCCGAGGCCGGCTCAATTGAGTACGGGTACCGGGTCCCCTTTGGCGGTATACACGTTTTCATCGGCAAGATCGGTGAGCCAGGGCCTGAGCCAGACATCTGCACCGACCTCGTCGAGACGGCTCAGCGTGCGAGATCTACCCAGGCTAAACCGGCCGTGAAGCGTGCCTTCATGGGAGTCATCCACGGAGAACATGAGGATGAGTTAGGATACGGTAGCGAGACCGTCGTCTATTCCGGCGACGAGTCCTCAACCGGGAAGACCGAATCATTATACCAGTTGCAAGACGACCAGATTAGGGGCTGTTCCGATGGCGACAGTATTTCGGACCCCTCCGATCAGGTCAACCGGGTTGGAATATTCATGGCCGATACGCAGGCGGCGAATCACTCTTCGACCACAGCAGCAATGTTCTCCGGATCAGCAGTGGCGGCGGCAGCAGGGGCAGGAGGCCTTGTGCGCCCACCGGTTCAGGTTTTGTCTGACCTGTTTGATGCACTAGCTGTGCTTATGGCAGAGGCCAATCCGGCGGATCAGGAGGCCCACGATGCAGAGATTGCGAAGGTGAGGGAGCAGATCACACAGGCCAAAGCCGACCTGGCAGCAGAGAAGGACAGGATGGCCGCAGAGCGGGCCGCTTTGGACGCCCAGGCCTACAGGCTCATGCTTGACCAGAACGCATCACATGAGGTCTTGAAGCGGAAATACAGGTCACGCCTGCCAACAGGGATCGACCCTAAAAATCTCTTCCACACTCCGGAGGCCGGAACCAGTAATCCGCCGTGGCATCGGGAGGTAAACCGGGCTGAGGCGCCGGGGCCAGGAGCGCCGGTCCAACCCCGCCTGATGGAACCTCCTCGGTAGAATTTCGTGGTTCCACTACCGGTTCAGATACCTCCGGACCATTATTCTAATCCGATGGACAATCTTGTCGCAGCCGCTTCACGTTTAGAGGCTATCCCGATTGAAGGAGACTCTCCGTAGGCAATAGAGACGCGCCGGGTTAAGGAGCTTCTTCGGACCGCTTTGATCCAGCAGGAGGCATACTCATACAGCCGTGATCGGATTCACTCCACACCTCGTCCAAGCCGGAGCTATAGTAGGCGTATGGATGAGCCGGCCGTATCAAGCAATGCGCGGCAGGTGGTATTCGCAATGCTCAGGATGTAGTGGACCGGGCCCGGGCACGACGGGAGGCCGAGATAGCAGCACAGAATGAGGCAGGTCAGCTTACACCAGTTCGTCCCACCACCTCAGTTGAGCCAGGGGTCGCCTCTAGTTTGGGGGTGCCCTGTTTAGTCCCCGCTTTGCGCAATGTCCGCCTGCCCAAAGACTTCAAAGGTCCGTGCAAGGTGCCAAATTACACCACGGATTTATCTCCAGAAGCATGGATAGAGAGCTATGAGATGGCCATGGAGATGCTAGATGTGGATGAGGCCGCGTGTGCAAAGTACTTCACCATGATGCTTGAAGGCACGGCCCGTACTTGGTTGAAGAGCTTGCCGCCCAATTCTATCAGTTCGTGGGCCCAGTTGCGGACCCGGTTTATCCAGAATTTCAAAGATACGTGTAAGCAGCCCATGTCCATAGTAGACTTGGCGGCTTGTGTTCAGGAGGAAGGAGAGTCAACGACCCATTGGGTACGCCGCGTCTCGGAAATCTTGCACTCGTCCGACAGGATCAATGCTGACTCTGCGATCTTAACCCTAGACGGCAACTGCCGGTTTAAGCCTCTAAAGTTGAAGTTGGGGCGTATGAAGAGATTTTGTAATGACATGGGAACTCTCATGGGCGCTTTAGTGAAGTATGCTGATTCTGATAGTACCAAGGATCCCGAGTCTGAGGATGACGAAGCAGGGAAGGGAAAGAAGAACAGCAACTCCAAAGGGCATCAACACAAACCGGCGGGCCATGGGAACGGAGGCAAGCATAAGGCGGATGGCAGCATGGATTTTGTGGCTAACACTAATGCGCAGGACAAGGGTCAGCGGCGCAGAGGTAAGGCGGCGAATCGTAGTGGGGCTCCGAATCCCAACCCGGATCGCCTGAATTATTTGTTGAATCAGCCTTGTCCAAAGTACGGGACGAAAGAGGCGCCGGCCAACCACCTTTGGAAGGATTGTTACATTATGCAGGAGTTCAAAATTCTAATGCCTTCCGGTATGACCATGGGTCAGGTGGTGGTTCAGGATCCGATTTTAATGGGCCGGGTCACGACGGAGCCTCCGGTTCAGGTTTCAATCAGGGCAGACATAACCACCAGAATAATCAGAGCAGTCAAGGAGGTTACAACCAGCAGTAGCAGCAGCAGTCGGGTTACCAGAGCCATCCGAAACAGTTGAACAGTGGGCAGTATCATGTTTTCACGACCAGCTTAGATAAGCGAGACCAGAAGCTTCACAAACGAGCGGTGAACACTGTTGAACCGGCCGTACCACGCTACTTACGTTGGTCAGAGCAGCCTATCATGTGGAGCAGGGAGGATCACCCCCTTCGGGTTGACAACCCGGGCCAGTTAGCGTTGGTGGTAGACCCTCAGGTGGGAGGTTATAAATTCACCAAGGTGCTCATGGATGGAGGAAGCAGTATTAACATCCTGTACTATGAGACATTCTGCCGCATGGGGCTAACAGACAAAAATCTCAGACCATCTAATACGGTGTTCCATGGTGTGGTGCCTGGCAAGTCGGCGTACCCTGTTGGCAAGATAGCTCTAGAGGTGGCCTTTGGGGACGAGCATGATTCCCGATCCGAGACACTAACCTTTGAGGTGGTGAAAATCCGGAGCCCGTATCACGCTCTATTTGGGCGACCGGCTTATGCCAAATTCATGGCACGGCCCTATTACATCTATCTACAGCTCAAGATGCCGGGTCACAAAGGGACAATAACGGTTCATGGGAGCCGCAAGATTGCTTTGGAATGTGAGGAAGGTGATGCGGCCTATGCAGAGTCGGTTTGTGCTACGGAGGAGTTGAAATATTACAAGGATAATGTTGATCCGGCGGATATGACCCCTTTGAAGAAGCCGACTACAAAGCATGATCCGAATCTGAAGTTCAAATCGGCGGCTGAAACTAAGCTTGTTGACTTCATGCCTGGCGATTCGTCCAAGCAGTTCACTATCAGCGCCAACTTGGACCCTAAATAGGAAAGCGTGCTCATCGAGTACATCCGTGAGAATCGGGACATTTTTGCATGGAAGCCTTCTGACATGCCAGGTGTACCGAGGGAACTCGCTGAGCACACTCGTAATGTTGATCCCAAGTACAAACCGGTGAAGCAGTTTCTATGCCGGTTTAATGAAGAGAGGCGCAAGGCTATCGGGGAGGAAGTGGCCAGACTCTTAGCAGCTGGTTTTATTGTTGAAGTCTTTCATCCAGAGTGGCTTGCTAATCCGGTGCTGGTTCTTAAGAAAAACGGCACTTGGCACATGTGTGTGGATTACACAGATCTTAACAAAGCTTGTCCAGCTGATCCTTTTGCCCTCCCCCGCATTGACCAGATTATTGATGCCACTACGGGTTGTGAGCATTTGAGTTTTTTGGATGCGTATTCTGGGTATCATCAGATCAAGATGGCGGTTAAGGACCAGGAGAAGACGGCGTTTATTACTCCCTTTGGAGTCTTCTGCTATGTGTCTATGCCTTTTGGGCTTAAGAGCGCCCAAGCAACCTATCAACGGTGTGTACAGAACTGCCTGCATAAACAGATCGGCCGTAATGTGCACGCCTATGTGGATGATATTGTGGTCAAATCAAGGGAGAAGGAGACGCTGATTGATGATTTGAAGGAAACCTTTGACAACCTGCAGGTTTACAAGATGATGCTCAATCCGGCCAAATGTGTGTTTGGTGTTCCGGCAGGCAAGTTATTGGGTTTTCTTGTGTCCAACAGAGGAATTGAGGCTAATCCGGAGAAGATTGCGGCCATTACCTGCCTGGCTAAACCGAAGTGTATCAACGACGTTCAACGCCTGGCAGGCCGGATTGCTGCACTGAGTCGGTTTATCAGCCGCCTCGGGGAGAAGGCTACCCTTTGTACCAGATGCTGAAAAAGACGGATCAGTTCATCTGGAGTCCGACCGCTGATGAAGCATTGGAGGACTTAAAGCGGCAGTTAGCCAATCCGCCCGTTCTAGCAGCTCCAATCGACAAAGAGCCGTTGCTGCTATATGTAGCAGCCAATGCTCGCGCAGTCAGTGTAGCTATTGTGGTAGAGCGCAAGGAGGCAGGCAAGGAATATCTGGTTCAACGGCCGGTTTACTACATTAGCGAGGTGCTCATTGAATCCAAGCAAAGGTATCCGCATTGGCAGAAGCTGGTGTATGGAGTCTTCATGGCAAGCCGGAAGCTAAAACAGTATTTCCAAGGGCACTCCATCACAGTGGTCAGTTCGGCTCCCTTGGGCGATATCATACAGAACCGAGAAGCGACCGGCCGGATTGCCAAGTGGGCTATAGAGCTTGGGCCGCACGGATTGAAATACGTGCTTCAGACGGCGGTAAAGTCTCAAGCACTTGTGGATTTTATCAATGATTGGACAAAATTGCAGGCACCTGAGGAGAAGCCGGATCACACATATTGGACTATTCATTTTGATGGATCCAGGCAATTGGAGGGCTCGGGGGCTGGAGTCATAATAACTTCCCCACGAGGTGACATGTTCTGTTATGTTCTCCGTTTAATGTTCCCTTGTACTAACAATGCAGCTGAGTATGAAGCTTTGCTCCATGGTCTCCGGATGGCTAAAGAGATGAATCTAAGCCGGGTTAAGTGCTTCGGTGATTCGGACCTAGTGGCTCAGCAGGTGTCTGGCACTTGGGATTCTAAAGACCCACTCATGGCTGCATATCGTCGTGAAGTGGACATTGTTGCAGGTCACTTTAAGGGTTATCAGGTGGATCATGTCGACAGACGGAAGAATGAAGCGGCAGACGCTTTAAGCCGGCTGGGCTCTTAGCGTAAACCGGTCCCACCTAATGTCTTTTTAGATGTTTTGCATAACCCGTCCGTCAAGCTCCCTGGTGAAGCAGATTTGGCTATTCCTGATCCGGAGGCACAGTTGGTGGCAGCCCTGCATGTTATACCGGATTGGACAGTTCCTTATCTTGCGTATATGAACCGGGGCGAATTACCAGAGGATGAGACTCTGGCCAGGCAGATAGTCCGGCGATCCAAGTCTATGACCATTGTCAATGGCGAATTACATCATTGCATTGTGTCAGGCGCGTTCCAACGTTGTGTGTCCCCTGAGGAAGGTTGTGAAATTTTACGCGAAATCCACGAAGGGGATTGTGGTCACCATGCCGGTTCAAAGTCTCTGGTGGCTAAGGCGTTTCGTCACGGGTTTTACTGGTTGACGGCTCATGCTGATGCGGAGGATCTGGTCAAAAGATGTGACGGCTATCAGAAATTTTCACGACGTGCTCATGTGCCGGCTCAAGAATTGAGAATGATTCCAATTACTTGGCCGTTTGCGACCTGGGGGCTGGACATGGTCGGGCCTTTCAAAAGGTCCAAAGACAAGAAGACCCACCTATTGGTGGCGGTTGACAAGTTTACCAAGTGGGTTGCAGCGGAGCCCGTTAGCAAGTGTGATGCAGCTACATCGATGAAGTTCATTAAAAAGGTGATTTTCCGGTTTGGCTTTCCACACAGTATCATTACTGACAATGGTACCAACTTGTCCAAGGGCGCTATGAAGGAGTTCTGTGAGCGTGAGCACATCCGGCTTGACGTATCTTCAGTGGCTCACCCCCAGTCCAATGGGCAAGCAGAACGGGCTAATCAAGAGATATTGCGAGGCATCAAACCCCGACTTATGGTTCCTTTACAAAGAACACCGGGTTGTTGGGTCGAAGAGCTACCATCTGTGTTATGGAGTATCAATACTACGCCCAACAGATCTACAGGATACACACCGTTTTTTATGGTATACAGAGCAGAGGCGGTTCTCCCTAGTGATATCGGTCATGATTCACCTCGTGTGGCGGCTTATGTTGAAGCGGACAATGAGATAGCGCGGCAAGACGCTTTGGACCTATTGGATGAGGAGCGTGACATAGCAGCTACCCGTTCGGCGATTTACCAACAGGATCTTCGTCCCTATCACAGTCGCCGAGTCAGAACTAGAGCTTTTCAAGAAGGAGATTTGGTGCATCGACTCATCCAAGACTAGACGAATATGCACAAGTTATCCCCACCTTGGGAGGGACCTTTCGTAGTCAGCAAGAATCTGCACAACGGGTCGTACTATCTGATTGATATTCGAGAGCATAAAGACTCACGCACATCAGAGGAGGAGACCAACAGGCCGTGGAACATAGCTCATCTTCGGCCTTACTACACCTGAGCCATCGGCTCTATCTATGTATATATTATGACAGTGTATATATTATCATCAATATTATAAAACCGGAGCCTCAGCTAAAGCGGGGTCTCTGTTCTTGTATATCATGTGTGGTTACATGGAGTGGTTCTGTCTTAAAGCGGCCTCCGGTTTACCCCTTGAATTTGCTTTGCCGAAAAAAAGCTTTGTGATATCACTTGGGGGCTTGGTCGTGTCCGAACCAACGCAACACCTTTTGATAGGTGAAAGCCACCACATCACTTGGGGACATGGTCAAGTCTGAACCAGTCATGCCTCTTGATCGGCCTAAGGCCACTGAATCACTTGGGGGCTTGGTCGAACCAGAACCAATGCCATGCCTTTTGATCGGCATATATGCCATGGTTTCATTTGGGGACCTGGCTGACTTGAACCATTGCTACACCCATTGGGGGGCTTGGTCCTGTCCGACCACGGTAACACCATCTGATCAGCTCGATAAAGCATTTTTTTGCAAACGGTTTTATTATTGCCTTTTGTTTCAAATATTTTCTTACATGACTATTATTTTTGTTGTGAGTTTTAAACCGACAAATGTTTCAAACCGATTCAAACCTGTCAATTGACGGAATACGGTCCATCCTTAATTCGGAGTAATATTTGCCCGGTTTACTCTCTGTTAAACACCATTGTGGAGAAACAGGAGGTTCGTCACAGCAAAGCACGGTTTACATAATGAGCTGGCTTGATATACACAACACATGTTTCTCTGATGATATAGGTTTATGAACCTCCGCTTTAAGATTGGCATGACCAATTGCTATGCCTTATGGTGGCAGGTATCAACATATTGTTGTATTTAATTACATGTTCAGTTTAAGAAAATTTTCTTGACTTCCTTAATATTATAACCCATCGATGGTACAACCGCAACGACGCTTTAAGATTTTCTTTGCAGATGACAATATCATTGACAATTCAAAGGAAAGCATAATTTGCAGAAAGTATGCACGAAGGCATACCAACACCAGGGGTAGCAGATACGTTTATTACAAGCCAAAGACCCAAGAATTTGGAATTGTTTCATAACAGAGTTTCTGATGTATAAACCGATCTGGCGGTTTAAGCTTCATCGCCAGGTTGACGTGAAGTAGATGGGTCGTCTGGCGTCGGTTCAGCCTCCTCCTCATCATCCAATGGCCGGAAGTCATTGGTGGTCCAATCAATCCGGGTTAAAGCCTGAAAGACAGCCTCTTCACTTATAAGCTCAGCCGGATCAACGTCAGGAGCGTATGTGTGCTTACGAGTTGGGGGAATTAGGTTCTGCACTTCAGGAATGACAGCTTCAACCCGTCTGTTGTTTGCATCATAAAAGGAGCGGTGAACCTCCAGGTTGGCTTCTTCTGCCAATTGGCTCGCTAGAGGACGCATCTTCCTTGTTACCCGTTTGAGAGCATCATTATCAAATACTTCACCATTATGTTGAGCACTGGGGAAGCCTTTGGCTATATCAGCCGGATCAAGGTCAACTATCCATGCTTCGGCGCGAGTTAGGGCCAATAATGCGCCAGCCCGGGCAGCAGATCGCTTCATTTCTTCTATCTGTGCTGGCGTCATAGACAACCGGTCCAGCGTGTCCTTGATCAATGTTGGAGCCGCATTGTCGTAAGAAGTGGCGCAAATAACCCGCTGTGTGCCGGTGTACAACTGTTCAATCAGTGTATACGCAGCCTTGAGTTTCTTCCGCAGGTCAGAGCCCAGATGAGCAATGCGCCTGCCTGTACCGGTTTAAGAAGTTCAGGTTAATCCGGAGGAAAATTCAAAGCGGAAATCTATCACAACTTTGAGGAAAATTGCTTACCAAATACAGCTGAAGTCATGGAGTTGATTTGGCGCTAATCCAGTAAGCTCTTCCATCACCGGTTTAAGAGCTGCTTCGGCATCCTCAACACGTTTGAGTAAATCTGTTTTTTCAGTATCCCAGCTGGTTCGCTCAGATTTAAACCATTCTTTAAGCTGTTCCATGGTGGTTAAGGCGGTCTTCAATTCATCTTTGGCTTTGGAAGTTTCTTTCTGTTGTGATTTCAAATTCTCTTGAAGATCAACGATTTGTGACGCTTGTTGGCTTATTGCCTTCTGCAATATTACAAAGAGCAAATCAATATATTTATTCAAGTCCCAAGCGTCCAACCAGTTAAACACTTGGCACTTGGGGGCTAATGCGGATCACTTTTTATACTGCTAATACAAGTCCCAAGGATTAATACAAGTTTTAATCATGGCACTTGGGGGCTAATGTGTGTTTGATCAAGAGTACACAAGGAGTTTGTTATATACGAACAAGGAGCTTTAAAAGTCCTGGATTACCTTTTCTACGGACAAACCGGCCCTTGGGGGCTACTACGCATGAAGTACAAGAGAAGGGCACAAATATTTACCTCAAAGCGTTCCTTCATCAGATTTACTAAGCTGGCTTCATAATCACGGCTTGTGTACAGCCGGTTCAGGAAACCGGAATGAAGTTCTTGGGTAGACAGATCTAAGCTGATAGATCGGTCTTTTCCTTCCCTTTGTTAATAGCAGTGAAGTCTTCCTTGGCAGTATGTTTTGTTAGAGCCACCGGATTACCAGGGGCGTTATACACGGTGCCCGTAACTACAACATCATCATCTTGGGCTGGACTGGCCAAAGTAGCATTCTTAACAGGGCTCGGTGCTTTCATACCCGGGCTTGGCGGATCAGCAGTTGAGCCTCGTTGTTCTGCTGTGGGACTCGGAGGAGCAGGAGGATGTGAAGTATCAATTTGGATATCCGGTTCAACCACTGGCGGATTAGCATTGGCATCTTCATTCTTCTCAGCAGTATCATCTTCAGCTACTTCGGGATTTTTCACCATGATGCTCTGGGGTTTGCTCCGGATCAACATTCACAGTAGGGTCAACAATCTTGGCCTTCTTACTAAGTCGAGCCTTGGTGCTGCAACAATCAAAGGTTAGAATATGATAAACCGATAAATACAAGGAATGAAGTAAGTAATACACTTACCCAGCCGCAACTTTGAGAGGAGGCAGCTGAGTGGTTGATGAACCGCCAGACGAGTTGGAAGAAGCCTGGTAATTCGGATCAGACGGATTGAGAGGGCATCGGAAGAAACCTTTCAAAGGATAACGCTTTTCAGGAGAACAAGTCACCTCTGGATGACGTTTCCGGGTTGGCGTGTCAGCTAAACCGGACGATGTAATCTGTTGACCGCTATGCCGGGTTGTACGGTGTTCTTCAGTTTGCTGTGTCTTTAAAGAAAATTTTGGATTCAAATGAGCATAGGAGTGAGATTGTTTCACTTTCCGGACTGTGCGGCGGATTCTTTTAACCGGTACAAGATCAGAATCAGAAGAAAGAAGGATTACCTCAACAGGTTCTGCCTGGCTAGCCTCAGCATCATCCTGGGAATTGTAATTGTCAATAAGATGAATGGAAAGATAAAAACAAGCAAGTCAAATTCTATCTCAGCATCTGATTCGTCTTCTGGCGGTTCAGAAGACTCGGTGGTTTTCCTCTTGCCGGTTTTCTTGGTAGTCTTGGTTTTGGCACGAGGAACCCGGGCCGGTTTAGTTCGTTTCCAAAATGAGCTGTTAGCCTGACAGTTAACACAAAGGGATCAATACAATTAATATGGAGTTGAAACGATAGAATAATGGCAGGAATCTTACCGCGGGCGGTTTGTTGGAAACACAGAATGGAGCCAACCCGGTTTGGCTGCACACAGAGATCGATTCATCGAGCAGTTTCTTTACTGTTTCGGTAACTTCAAGTTCAGTTATTGGTAGCTCATGATGTCGCTGAGGATCTTTGACGTCGCCAGTGTATTCGTGCATCAATCCGGGGCGGCGGCTTAATGGTAAAATGCCCCAAGAAACCCAGCAGCGGACAAGGTCGATGCCAGTTAAACCGTTGTCCATCAGAGCCCGGAGCTTGGTAATTTGAGGAGCAAAATTTTTCCGTTCTACGGCGGACAAGCGCGAAGGCAATGGATGGCTGTTGCTAAGCCGGTGCGGGTGGTAACCCGGCAAGGGATTTTCCCCATCAGGTGCAATGTTCCGGCAATAGAACCAGGTCAGATTCCAATCTTTAGGATGGCTATGATGCGCGGCATGAGGAAAATCCACTTCTTTCCTTTTTTGGATTGCAACTCCGCCAAGTTCTGTGTTAGGACCATCTGAGAATTTTGTATGGCGGTTCAAATGAAAGAAATCTCGAAACAACTCTACGGTTGGTTCTTCTTGGAGATACACTTCACAGAATACTTGGAAGTTGCATATATTGGACACGGAGTTCAGACCAATATCTTGTGGATGGAGCTGGAAGCTTGACAGGACATCCCGAAATTTTTTTGATCCGGGCGGGCTGAATCCCCGGTCTAAGTGTTGCATAAAAATAATCACCTCTCCTTCTTAGGGCTCAGGAGGACATTCCGGTCCCGGAACTCGCCAGTGGAGGGTATTTTTTGAAGCTAAAACGCCAGTGGTGATGTAGCCATTGAGTTGTGTCTCTGTGATCCGGGACGGAGCCCAATTGCAAGCAGTAAATTGTTTCGCCATTCTGGAAGGGGAGAGCTGAAACAGGTGCCGGTTCATGGTCTACGGTTTGTAAGTGGAAAATTCAATGTTAAACCGGTGAAAATGCAATGTAAGGTATAATCGGTTTAAGAGAGGGCTAATGGCATATGGCGGATTGACCATAAAGGATTAAACCACCCATTGGCAGAAAGGCCAAGATTTTTTGCTAAGTGTACAGAAACAGGTTTCACACAATGTTCAAATCTATCTGGATCTACCGCATATCTATAAAGCAGTTTTTACTGCGTTCTTGAAAAAGCGTTCAAGCAGAGCAGAGAAGGATGCACTCTCCACAAGAGGAAAATGAAAAGATTACTAGTATTAAAAGCAGATGCGAAATGACTACCGTAGGAAATCTATACTATTTTTTGGATCAAAACTACTGCGGCAGAAGGTAGGATAAAGAAGAAAAATGAAGAGTTATGCGGATGAACTCGCAAAATCTAATGCAGATCTAAAAACGAAGAGCAGTAGGAACTTACCGCTGCAGAGTACGGCGGAAGGGGGCAATGAGCCTCTGATCCAACTCTGGTTGATGCAGCGGCCTCGGTTAGTGCAGATCTTGAAGGTCGCGGACGGCGGCGGAGCTTCAGAGCGGGGGCGTCGTGAGGAAGAAGAAGATGCGGAAGAGGAAGAGAAAAGGGAGCCCTCGGGCTTTATTTATAAGGAAGCAAATAAATGACAGGCGCGAGAATCAAGGCAACGGAAGCGGCCGAGTGGGCGCGCCTGTCGCCTCGGTTTTCGCGATAGCCATTAAAGAGAAGGGAATCTTTTAATTTTTTATACAGAGATGACGTCATGACTGCCCGATACAGGATTCGGAGGATGACATCACGGCGGTTCACAAAATTCTCAAGAGAAGACAATATGGCGGTTTATGAAAATACGAGAGGATGTTTACAAGATATCTGTGAAGTGTTGAAGATTGACATGAATAAATTCAAATCAATCCGGGGCCTAATGTGGAGGATATAGCTGCTAAGTATAAACCAGCCAGGAGGGTCCGGTTCACCTTAGGCTATGCTGAAGTCCAGGAAGGTCTTGAAGAGGGTGTTCCACTAGCTTGGGGCCCACGGCCCAAAGGAGGATTAGGGCCGCAATGGCAAACCGCCATAATTACATAAACTTGTATTGTAAGGTAGAAGTAGAGAGAAACCAACCCGGATACAAGTATGAACCGGTATTGGGACTCTATGAACCAACGGGCGTCACCCGTGTATATAAGGGGACGACCCGGCGGCGGTTCAGGAGAGACGACAATAACTCGAGGCCTAGGCGAAGCTATTGCTCCCTAGTCATCGAAACCACATCAATCCCATCACAACTAGACGTAGGCTTTTACCTTCATCGAAGGGGCCGAACTAGTATAAACCCTTGTGTCTTTGCGTCCGCTTTAACCCCTTCAAGTTAACCCGTAGCGATGGCTCCACGACTAAGTCCTTTCACGAGGACATCTGCCGTGACAAAACCATGACAGGGGCCGTCGGGAACCCAGGCCCACCTCTACAGGGATGGAGCCACCTGTCCTTTCAGCCCCCATCTCCGAACAGTATCACAGGTAATGTAACAGTGTAAAGTATATAGTATATGTCCGCGATCACCTCCCAAGTGATCACAGCCCGATAGTATAGCATAGCAGACGGACAAGAATATAGGTCCACTGATGGAATACTAGCATCCTATACTAAGCATGTAGGACTGCAGGTAAAGGTAACAACAGTAGTAGCAAGGACGGGCTATGCATCAGGATAGGAATAACGGAAAGCAGTAACATGCTACACTACTCTAATGCAAGCAGTATAGAGTAGAATAGGCGATATCTGGTGATCAGGGGGGGCTTGCCTGGTTGCTCTGGCAAGAAGAAGGGGTCATCGGTGACGTAGTCGTACTCGGTGGCATCAGCGCCGGTCTCGGGGTCTACTGGAGAAGAAGAGGGGGAAGAAACAGTAAATGCGGAGCAAACAAAGCATCACAAAATATAACGAGGCAATACGCGGTGCTAGGTATGCCCTAACGCGGTAGTAAGTGATACAGGCGAAGGGGGAAACAACCGGGAAAATATCCCCGGTGTTTCGCATTTTCGGGCAGATGAACCGAAGGGGGAAAGTTGCGAGTTTGATATGTTAGGGGTGTGTGGAGGACGAACGGGTTACGTATCTGGAATCGCCTCGTCGTTCTGAGCAACTTTCATGTTGAAAATATTTTAATCCGAGTTACAGATTAAAAGATATGATTTTCTAAAGATTTTATTAATTTCTAGAATTGAATTAATTATTTAATTAATTCGAAAATGAATTAATGACATCAGCATGATGTCATGCTGACATCAGCAGTCAACAAAGTTGACTGGTCAACCTGACCAGTGGGTCCCATTGTTCAGTGACACATTTTATTTAAATATGTTTAATTAAATTAATTACAATAAATTAGGGGGTGGGCCCCACTGTCATACTAATTAATTAGCTAATTAATAGTAGTTAATTAAGTTAATTAATCAATACATCAATTAATCTTAATTGGTTAATTTAATCAGAATTAATTAAGTTAATTAATTAATTTCATTATTTATTTATTTATTTATTATTATTTTTTTCTTTTTTTATTAAACTGTTCTGGGGTGTGCCCCACTTGTCATAGGGCCAAGGCCTAACGGGCACGGGCGCTACGGGGCGGTTCGGGCGCAGGCATCGGATGCGCCCGAGCGGGTGCACGCCCAGTACGGGCGGACCCGACAGGGCGCCGGCGCAGGGGAGGGCAGTGGCCCATTGCGAGGCCATTGCCGGAGCGGGGTTCGGCCGGCGGGCGGGACGGAGAGGGCTGGCGAGAGGAGGCCGCAGCCCGGGGCGGAAACAAGTGCGGTCGGGCGCGCGCGAGCGTGAGGGAGGCCGAGAAGCAGGGACAGGGGCGGGGCGCGGCCCCGAGCGGCGTGCGGGGGACGGCACGCGGCCACGGCCACGGTGGGGCGCCGGGCGCCAACCGGGCGGAGGACGGGGATGGCGACGGGACAGGGGCGGACGGAGGGAGGAGCGGGCTGCGGTGGCTGGCGGCACCGAGCGATGCCGCGGCGCGAGCAGGGGAGCAAGGCCACGGGTGAGCGCGTACGGGGGTACGCCGGGCGGGGCGAGGCCACGGTGGGCGCGGGCCGGGGCGCCGTGACCGCGGGCACGCATCAGGCGCGGCCGGAACGGGACAGAGAGGAGGGGCGGGGCGAGGCGGAGCTCACGGAGTGGAGTAGGGACGGGGCAATGTGCTCAGGGAAGGTCGGGGAGGTCGACGGGGACGAGGTCGATGGAGAGGAGTAGTCCGGCGAGGGGGGCTCCAGCGACGTC
>NC_057813.1:90080040-90089321 GCF_018294505.1 Triticum aestivum
GGGTGGAGCGAGTGGGGGTTGGGTGCGGTTAGGGTTTCTGGGGGAAAGGATAAGGAGAGGTGGCGTGGCCGGCCGGCTGGGCCAGGTGGGTGCATGGGCCGGCCCGTTGGGTCTGTTGGCCCGGGGGGTCTTTCTCCTTTTCTTCTTTTGTATTTTCTTTTTCCTTTTGTATTTTCTTTTCTGCCTTCATTTAACTTTTCAATTTATTTTAATTTTGTAAAAATATAATTTCAACTCCTAAATTTAGCATTTCCACTCAAACCACTAACATAAAAAGTTTTACCCTAAATAAAATAGTTTAGTATTTTATATAATACAAAAGGCATTTAATCAATTGTTTTATCTACAGTTTTATTCATCTTATACTCCCTCTGTTCCTAAATAATTGTCTTTCTAGAGATTTCAACAAGTGACTACATACGGAGCAAAATGAGTGAATTTACACTCTAAAACATGTCTACATACATCCGTATGTTGTAGTTCATTTGAGATGGCTAGAAAGACAATTATTTGGAAACGAAGGGAGTAGTATTTAAATTTTTTATAACAGTGTGGTTTCTCCACCATAATTACTTACGCATTATTTGGCACAACCCGAACATTTTAGTTTTATTGTTAGAAAACTTTTGTTGTTTGCCTATATTTTAAATTTGAATTTGAATACTTTTGAACTAACGCGAGTTTATCAACAGTAACCAAGGTGACGTGGCATCATTAGCAGAGGTTACTGTAGCTTTATTATCCGGGCGTCACAATTCTCCTCCACTACAAGAAATCTCGTCCCGAGATTTAAGAGGTAGAGACGGGGGTGAAGGTCTAGTTACGAAATTCTAACGGATCTCCTCGGCCTTGGTTGCTCTCCTCGAAGAGGTCGATCCATTACATTGACGTCTTCATTCCTTTGCTTCAGGTCATCATGTGAAGTCGTCATCTTTTCTTCGGGGGTTCCTTCATGCTTACAAATAGGTAAGGGGTAGCTCGGCTACGACAGAATGCTTAAGGGGTAATCGTCTGGGGTTTTCCCGTGAATGAACAGATGAGTATTTCTTGAGTCGAACAAATCGAGAGTAAGGTAAGAAGGTACAACAAGGAGTTCCAAGCGGATAGACAACCGTTCGATGCCTGAAAAAGAGTTTGAAAGGGGTTCAAAGCATCAAGTTTAAGTATTGCATCTGATACCAGAACAGATCACTAGGAAGGTGGCTCATGAATTACACACGAAACCAAGAGTAAGGGATAACTTTGTCAACAAGGTGTACAGGAGAGTCAGGTTTCGATCCTGTGGAACTGTGGGTTATGGGCCTACTATGTGTATCAAAGTAGAAAGGAGCGGACATCTTGCACGGTCACAATAGCAAGGCATGTCAGAGGGTAGCCTGTCAATTATGTTGGCAACAACATCGATACCAAGGGCGAGGGACGAAGAGAACCGTTTTCCTGCTCGTTGAAACGAGGCGGACCAATAGGCAAAGTTCTCGTCCATCGGTGGTTACCGAAATGTCATCAACAATAGTAATAGGGTCCGACTGATAAGGTGGTACACCGAGGTGTTTTCGTAAGCAGGAAAATATTACTGCTTAGATCATATAAACCTCAAGAAAGGTTAAATGAAACAATGGAAAGGATAATATGATTATCAAATTAATTAGAACAATGGAAAGGAAAATGTGTTTAAACACATATATCAGGGGTATATCCTTCCCAAGGGCAAGCAAAGCATGATATCCATGACGGGATATAACGTAGAAAACCCCTTTAGGAAAGGGAAGAGAAAGTCCATGTCATTATCCATACAACGGTGTTCGGATAATTGAGCAAGAAACATTTAGCATTGGGCTTCAAATGTTCTTGTTGAAAATC
Source organism: Triticum aestivum (assembly GCF_018294505.1). Classification (NCBI taxonomy): domain Eukaryota; kingdom Viridiplantae; phylum Streptophyta; class Magnoliopsida; order Poales; family Poaceae; genus Triticum; species Triticum aestivum. The sequence continues at coordinate 90,081,901 of NC_057813.1, forward strand.
AGAGTTCCACAGACAAGCTTTTGAGATAGCATTGACATGGTATTCAAACAAAGGTCGGACTTTAGATACTCAATGGATCCATCAGGAACAGCTTATAAAATAGGTCTTACAATTTCCTCCAGGAAGAATGGTTATCCTTGCAAAAGAAATTATAACGATAGGTCCTCCACCCAGGGGGGGGGTGCTAGGCATGACATCATGTTACCGGGTCATCAAAGGACCAACATCATAACTCTTGGAAAGTTGTCCCAACCATCATATCTGACCGAGATTCAGATCCGATTGGTGTCATGATACCTCAGACTCAGGATGTCCAAGAAGAAAAGGTGCAACACAAATAGACGAAATGACATTTCAAGATTCTCAGGAAATGAACTATGGGAGTGGGTTCTTGAAGCAATAGTTCATCCTTAAACCAAGGAGGGGATGAGAAGGTGGCTGATGGGCTCAGCGACAATTCATCGAGAATTCCAGATGGCTTTCCACAATAATGTGAACAAGAAGATGACACTTGTCAATTCAAATGATATAATGTTGTATGCTCGAGGAAAGACATACACAATTAAACATTGGTTGAAAGGTGCACCCGAAATGTGGGCTTATAGTAGCATGATCAACGTTAGAATGGTGGTTCAGCAACCGATAGGCTAAGAATGAATTATCGATCATTAACTTCAAAGCAATAGGGTTGCTAGAAGTGCAGAATCCAAACAACACCGTTCACATGTGGGTACCCCGGTTGGAATCCACACGAGGACCAAGAAAGAATGGTGATGGTGAGAAGTATCATTATAGCAAGAATTTCTTAAGAGGTGGAGCAATCCTCACAACATTCTTGACATCAGAGATGGTAATACTCCATGGTAGATCATAACATAAGTTGGATAGCATGGAACTCAAGGTACAACACAAAACAAGAACAAGTTTTGTGTTGGAGGGAATGCAATAATGTTGTGGATGATAACCCAAATCATCGAGGGCAAAGGATGCTATTTCTCATCAAGAATTCGATAGATATCTTGGAAGGCCTCAGAATGTTGATGATGATCACGACACATTTGTCGAGAGGTTTCAAGAAGATGTAACTGATCGGCGATGATACCAAGTCAACGGAATGATGAAGCAAAAAGTTATTGGAACCATGGGTATGACACAAAATCGAAAGCAAGCTTGCTGTTCAAGGACAAACGATATGACGTGGAAGATTGATTGTAAGATTAGCTCACCGTCGAAATTTGTGCTCCGGGAAGAAGGACCAGGTAGCACAGTTAAATTTAGCACGATAATGATATAGCCGATCAGGCTTGGGATGAAGTGATCAGGTAGAAACTTGTAAGCGAGGAAGATTGCTAAGAATGGTTGAATCGTAGAAAGGACACGATTCGGTTATCGGTGTATTTGAGTGACTAACCACTCAGAACCCATGAAAAATTGGAATCGGTGAGAATATAATACTTGACGAAGAACTCATAAGAAGTTATGTTGTTCCGTGATAACCTCGAGATACCAGGGGGTAATACTCGACGATGGATCAAAGTAGAGGTTGGACTGGGGTATTGCTCTGTAGAAGACAAGTGCTTAAACTTGCACGAGAAATGATATTTAAAGGAGAACATGGTCGGAACCGCGATTGCAAAAGGCCAGATCCCAGATATAAGATGAACTTATACCAAGGGAATACTTAATTTAAGAGAAGCTTTCATGATAAGTTCTACATCATGTCCATGGGCATGAACACAAAGTTCAAGGTCGACTCCCACTTCTCCAAAGCAGAACCTTACATTCACTTCTCGTTTTGATAATGGTATTAGTGTTGAAAGTTTTACCTGGTGAAATACTAGATGAGTATGGCCCGTGAAATCTTTCGGGCTCACATAGATTAGTTAAGGCATTGGTTCAACCCATCGAGGCATCTTAGGAACATATACCACAAATTTTTAGAAGTAATTAACACAAGCTCGAAAGTAGAGCATAGTTCACCAAGCAGAGGATACAATTTACCAAAGGCATTACGTATCAGGGAAAGAACTTCCAAAGTGATTGAATATGAAGGACGGTGTCGGATAGAATCCAACAAGGTTCTGATGGTCCATAAAGGATCTGATGTGAGTATCGGATCACAACCAGAGGAAGAATCAATGCAAAGACATTGGATTATAGAAACAACTGAGTAACTTAGAGCTCAATTGCAAAGGAATTATGATTTACAAAGCGAAGGATCAGAAGCAGACGCTCCGATCAAGGATGGATAAGTTCAATATACTTAGGGGCACAATCGATGACAATTTGATTGGCGAGAACCAGCTCACGTTTGAAATGACGTCTGAGCCGGAAGGATGAATTCTATGATCTGATTGAGGATTGCGAGCAGTCGTAACATATTGAATCAATAGACTCAAAATGATAATGACAAGGTATGCCATTAAGATTATGAGACTTATGGGATTATCCATAATGCAAGCAAGCAAGAATTTGAAGAGCAATAGGCTGCTCAGGATTTTCGGAAGATCGGGTAGTATTTGAATGTATTTTTGTGAAACACATGAACAACTTTGGACGAACGGATACTCGGCAAGCGCGAGTAATTATCCGTAGGGGTATTCATGCAGCAAGGAACTGCAGGGTAGTAAGCGTAAAAGAATTCTCGGAATATCGAAGAGTATTTCAGGACATCTTGTAATAACAAGAGAAACTGGGGATGACAATATGAACGATAGGTGTAAGTTGTTATCCAGAGGGATTTATCGATGGAAGTGAATTGCAAAAGCGATGGCACATAGTCTCGAGAGCACATCGTAGAGTATCTTTGGAATCTTCTGGTGCAACAGGCGGTCATCGGTAACAAGTGGCTCTCCGGGAGAAAGTACTTGCGAGAACCTAAAGTTAGTTTTGTTTTTAGCAAAATCATTTAACCCGAATAGAAGAGAGCTCAGAGTCCCAAACTAAAGATCGAGGAGTAAAAGATCCTAATACCACCCAATGGCGACGTGGTCCCATGGGCCACATAGCCAAGTTAGTAAAAGTTTTGTAAAGTCTAGACTCGACTTCGGCCAAGGAGTGTGGAAGGGGGATTCCTACAGGCAGCCAGCTCTGATACCAACTTGTGACGCCCCCGATTCAATCATACACTAATGATGCACGCAAATGTGTGCGATCAAGATCAGGGACTCACGGGAAGATATCACAACACAACTCTAAAACATAAATAAGTCATACAAGCATCATAATACAAGCCAGGGGCCTCGAGGGCTCGAATACAAGTGCTCGATCATAGACGAGTCAGCGGAAGCAACAATATCTGAGTACAGACATAAGTTAAACAAGTTTGCCTTAAGAAGGCTAGCACAAACTGGGATACAGATCGAAAGAGGCGCAAGCCTCCTGCCTGGGATCCTCCTAACTACTCCTGGTCGTCGTCAGTGGGCTGCACGTAGTAGTAGGCACCTCTGGTGTAGTAGGAGTCGTCCTCGACGGTGGCGTCTGGCTCCTGGGGCTCCAGCATCTGGTTGCGACAATCAGGTAGAAGGGAAAGGGGGAAAAGGGGGAGAAAAGCAACCGTGAGTACTCATCCAAAGTACTCGCAAGCAAGGAGCTACACTACATATGCATGGGTATATGTGTAAAGGGCCATATCAGTGGACTGAACTGCAGAATGCCAGAATAAGAGGGGGATAACTAATCCTGTCGAAGACTACGCTTCTGGCAGCCTCCGTCTTGCAGCATGTAGAAGAGAGTAGACTGAAGTCCTCCAAGTAGCATCGCATAGCATAATCCTACCCGGCGATCCTCTCCTCGTAGCCCTGTTAGAGAGCGACCACTGGATTGTATCTGGCACTTGGAAGGGTGTGTTTTATTAAGTATCCGGTTCTAGTTGTCATAAGGTCAAGGTACAACTCCAAGTCGTCCTGTTACCGAAGATCACGACCATTCTAATAGATTAACTTCCCTGCAGGGGTGCACCACATAGCCCAACACGCTTGATCCCATTTGACCGGACACACTTTTCTGAGTCATGCCCGGCCGCGGGAGATCAACACATCGCAGCGCCACCTAGGCATAACAGAGAGGTCAGCACGCCGGTCTGAACCTAAGCGCCCAGGGTCTGGGCCCATCGCCCTTAGCACACCTGCACATTGCGAACGCAGCCGGAAGCAGACCTAGCCTAGAAGGCGTTCCAGTCCAATCCGGCGCGCGCAGCTCAATCGCTGACGTCACGAAATGCTTCGGCTGATACCACGACGTCGAGTGCCCATAACTGTTCCCGCGTAGTTGGTTAGTGCGTATAGGCCAGTAGCCAGACTCAGATCGAATACCAAGATCTCGTTAAGTGTGTTAAGTATCCGCGAACGCCGACTAGAGCCAGGCCCACCTCTCTCCTAGGTGGTCTCAACCTGCCCTGTCGCTCCGCCACAAAGTAACAGTCGGGGGCTGTCGGGAACCCAGGCCCACCTCTACCGGGATGGAGCCACCTGTCCTTTCAGCCCCCATCTCCGAACAGTATCACAGGTAATGTAACAGTGTAAAGTATATAGTATATGCCCGTGATCACCTCCCAAGTGATCATAGCCCGATAGTATAGCACAGCAGACATACAAGAATGTAGGGCCACTGATGGAATACTAGCATCCTATACTAAGCATGTAGGATTGCAGGTAAAGGTAACAACAGTAGTAGCAAGGACAGGTTATGCATCAGGATAGGAATAACGGAAAGCAGTAACATGCTACACTACTCTATCGCAAGCAGTATAGAGTAGAATAGGCGATATCTGGTGATCAGGGGGGGGCTTGCCTGGTTGCTCTGGCAAGAAGAAGGGGTCGTCGGTGACGTAGTCGTACTCGGTGGCATCAGCGCCGGTCTCGGGGTCTACCGGAGAAGAAGAGGGGGAAGAAATAGTAAATGTGGAGCAAACAAAGCATCACAAAATATAACGAGGCAATACACGGTGCTAGGTATGCCCTAACGCGGTAGTAAGTGATACCAGTGAAGGGGGGAAACAACCGGGAACCGGTGTTTCGCGTTTTCGGGCAGATGAACCGGAGGGGGAAAGTTGCGAGTTTGATATGTTAGGGGTGTGTGGCGGACAAACGGTTTGCGTATCCGGAATCGCCTCGTCGTTCTGAGCAACTTTCATGTTGAAAATATTTTAATCCGAGTTACAGATTAAAAGATATGATTTTCTAAAGATTTTATTAATTTCTGGAATTTAGTTAATTATTTAATTAATTCGAAAATGAATTAAAGACATTAGCATGATGTCATGCTGACATCAGCAGTCAACAGAGTTGACTAGTCAACCTGACTAGTGGGTCCCACTCGTTAGTGACACATTTTATTTAAACAAATTAATTAAATTAATTACAATTAATTAGGGGGTGGGCCCCACTGTCATACTAATTAATTAGCTAATTAACAGTAGTTAATTAAGTTAATTAATCAATAGGTTAATTAATCTTAATTGGTTAATTTAATCAGAATTAATTAAGTTATTTATTTATTTATTAATTATTATTTTTTCTTTTTTTTATTAAACCGTTCTGGGGGTGTGCCCCACTTGTCATAGGGCCAAGGCCTAACGGGCACAGGCGCTACGGGGCGGTTCGGGCACAGGCATCGGATGCGCCCGAGAGGGGCGCACGCCCAGTACGCGCAGACCCGGCAGGGCACCGGCGCAGGGTAGGGCACTGGCCCATCGCGAGGCCATTGCCGGAGCGGGGTCCGGCCAGCGGGCGGGACAGAGAGTGTGACGCCCCCAATTCAATCGTACACTAATCATACACGCAAACGTGTACGATCAAGATCAGGGACTCACGGGAAAATATCACAAGACAACTCTAAAACATAAATAAGTCATACAAGCATCATAATACAAGCCAGGGGCCTCGAGGGCTCGAATACAAGTGCTCGATCATAGACGAGTCAGCGGAAGCAACAATATCTGAGTACAGACATAAGTTAACAAGTTGCCTTGAGAAGGCTAGCACAAACTTGGATACAGATCGAAAGAGGCGCATGCCTCCTGCCTGGGATCCTCCTAACTACTCCTGGTCGTCGTCAGCGGGCTGCACGTAGTAGAAGGCACCTCCGGTGTAGTAGTCGTCATCGACGGTGGCGTCTGACTCCTAGGCTCCATCGTCTGGTCACAGCAACCGGGTAAAGAAAGGGGGAAAAGGGGGAACAAGGCAACCGTGAGTACTCATCCAAAGTACTCGCAAGCAAGGAGCTACACTACATATGCATGGATATATGTGTAAAGGGCCATATCGGTGGACTGAACTGCAGAATGCCAGAATAAGGGGGGGGATAGCTAATCCTGTCGAAGACTACGCTTCTGGCAGCCTCCGTCTTGCAGTAGGTAGAAGAGGGTAGATTGAAGTCCTCCAAGTAGCATCGCATAGCATAATCCTACCCGGCGATCCTCTCCTCGTAGCCCTGTTAGAGAGCGACCACCGGGTTGTATCTGGCTATTGGAAGGGTGTGTTTTATTAAGTATCCGGTTCTAGTTGCCATAAGGTCAAGGTACAACTCCAAGTCATCCTGTTACTGAAGATCACGGCTATTCGAATAGATTAACTTCCCTGCAGGGGTGCACCACATAGCCCAACACGCTTGATCCCATTTGGCCGGACACACTTTTCTGGGTCATGCCCGGCCGCGGAAGATCAACACGTCGCAGCCCCACCTAGGCACAACAGAGAGGCTAGCACGCCGGTCTAAACCTAAGCGCACAGGGGTCTGGGCCCATCGCCCAATGCACACCTGCACATTGCGAGGGCGGCCGGAAGCAGACCTAGCAACCTCCAGTACAACAGAAGTCACGTCACGCGGTCCAATCTGGCGCGCGCCGCTCAGTCGCTGACGTCACGAAGGCTTCGGCTGATACCACGACGTCGGAATACCCATAACTACTCCCGCGTAGATGGTTAGTGCGTATAGACCAAATGGCCAGACTCAGATCAAATACCCAGATCTCGTTATGCGTGTTAAGTATCCGCGAATGCCGACAGGGCCAGGCCCACCTCTCACCCAGGTAGTCTAAACCTGCCCTGTCGCTCCGCCACAAAGATCCATCCAGAGGGCCGTCGGGACAAAGGTCCTTTCAGCCCCCAATCCTTGAATCACTCGCGGGTACTCCTCGAGCCGACCCGTCTTTAGTCACCACATGTATCATGTATAAGTATATAGGTATATACCCGTGATCACCTCCCGAGTGATCACGGCCCGATAGTATAGCACAACAGACGGACAAGAATGTAGGGCCACAGATGGAAATACTAGCATCCTATACTAAGCAAGTAGGATTGCAGGTAAAGGTATCAACAGCACTATCAAAGACAGCTATGCATCAGGATAGGAATAATGAAAGCAGTAACATGCTACACTACTCTAATGCAAGCAGTATAGAGGAGAGTAGGCGATAT
>NC_057813.1:90089348-90090950 GCF_018294505.1 Triticum aestivum
AAGAGAGAGGGGTCGTCAACACCGTAGTCGAACTGGGGTGGTCGTCGGCAGCCTCGGGGTCTATCGAAAAGAAGTAACGGAGGGGGAACACAATAAATAACATAGCAATCAAAGTATCACAAAGCGTAGCATGGCAATACGTGGTGCTAGAGGTGACCTAACGCAGTAGGAGGTGATACCGGGTGAAGGGGGAAACATCCGGGAAAGTATCCCCGGTGTTCTGTGTTTTCGGACAAATGAACCGGAGGTGAAATGTTGCAGGTTCACTATGCTAGGGACGCGTGGCGGACGAACGGGCTGTGTATCCGGATTCGCTGGATTTTTCTGACCAACTTTCATGTAGAAAACATTTTCATCCGAGTTACCGATCATTTTATATTAATTTTCAAAGTCTAAATGAATTTTAGGAATTTTAAAATAACTAAACCAAATAATTAGTAAATGCTATGGGTACATAGAAGTGTACCCAACATCTCTTACGGTGTGCATTACACGTGGGTCCCCAGTGCTGAGTCAGCAGCTGACTCAGCCAACCTTATCCACATGAACAGTACAGGTGGGTCCCACATGTAAGTGTCTCATCCTTATTATTATTTTTTTATCCTATTTCTTTTCTTTCTCTCTTTTTTTATTTGACCCGGCCCCACTGGCCAGGGCACAGCCGGCCACAGGGGGAACTCTACGCACGCACGTAGCAGGAACGGCGCGGCCGGCGGCGAGCCACGGCGGGGCTCAGGCGGGGGAGGATGGCGCTGCCCGGAGAGCCCAGGTAGGTTCGCGGGCGCGGCCAAGGGCGGTGGTAGGCGGTGACGGCCGCGCGGCCAGAGGGGAGCTGAGGGGCGCGCGCAACGGCAGCCACGGGGAGGCAGCGCGCGGTGTGGGGATTGGTGCGGCCTTCGCGCCGGCGACTGCGAGCAGCTGGTGACGGCGGCCGGCGGGAGCTGGCGGCGCGTGGCCAGTGCGCGCCGGGCGAGAGAGGCGCGACCGACGAGCAGGGGGCAACACGCGACGGGCGCCGCGTCAACAGCAGAAGGAGCACGTACGCAGACGCTGTGCTGCGGCCATGGCAGGCACCGGCTTGTACAGGCGACTACGGTGACGAATCGAACGGGAGATGAGGGGAATCGGCATGGGGCTCACAGCGGAGGTCGATGGCGCGTTCGGGGAGGCACGAGAGCACAGATCCACGATGAGGCAGCGGTGAAGACCGACGGCCAAGACGAAGGCCACGGCGACGAGGGAGTGGCTCCCCTGCTCGATCCAGCAGTGTAGTCAAAGGAGCAGAAGCCGACGGGGCCCGTGGACCTGCTGGCTTGACACGGGGAGGCTGTTGGCAACACGGGCGGCAAAGAAACGGCGACGGCATGGGCGTCCATGAGTGGATCTGGAGGAGGGAAAAAACGAAAGGTAGAGGAAGGAGAAAGGAGTGGGTGAGTGCGGGGGTGGGAGAGGACCGAGGGGGGCATGGGCGGCCCTTATCCCCTCGCCCTCGACGCCGGTGAGGTGGTTGGGGCGGGACGAGCCCCTGTAGCGACTGGTCGGAGGAACAGGACGAAGAAACCGACCGATCGGGGTTAGGTGGGCTAGCTGGGTCGGCTGGGG
>NC_057813.1:90090977-90099714 GCF_018294505.1 Triticum aestivum
CCCTTTTTATTTTGCTATTCCTTTTATCAGGAAAAATGATATGCAATATTTGAGGTGCCAAAAGGAGTTCTGAAAAATGTGAGACTTGGCCAAATAAATACATTACAATATTTGGCACCTACCACAAAAAGTTTGGGAGGAGTTTGAATTGATTTGGATTTTTCACAAATGGAAAAGCATTTAAAAAAATGCTGATTTGGAACTACTTTAATTCCCAAGGGAAATTAGCTATCTCAAATGATGTTGAATCACTCATGAAATTTAGTTAGTGAATATTTGCAACCCAGCGAACATTTTTGTTTTACTGTTTGGAGAAATAATTTATTTGACTTTATTTTAAAATTGAATTTGAATTGGTTTTGAATCAAAGTGAGATTAGCAACAGTAACATTGATGACTTGGCATCATTAGTAGGGGATTACTGTAGCTTGATTATCCGGGCGTTACAAATCTCCTCCACTACAAGAAATCTCGTCCCGAGATTTAAGAGGTAGTGAAAGGGGGAAAGGTTTGGTAACGAATCTAGCGGGTCTTCTTATCCTGGCTTGCTCTTCTTGAAGAGGCCGGTCCAATACATTGATGTATTCATTCCACTGCTTCAGGTCATCATGATGGAGTAGGCATCCTTTCTTCGGGATCTTCATCGTACTTACGAATAGGTAACGGGGCAGATCGGCAACGACAGAATGCTATAAGGGTAATAATCTGGGATTAACCCACGAATGAGCATATGAGTACCTCTCGAGTTGAACAAATAAAACACATCGAGAGTAAAGTTTGAAGGTACAATAAGAAGTTTCAAGCAACCAGGCAATCATTCAATGCCTAGTCAGAAGGTGAAAGGGGTTTCAAGCAACGGAATAATAATTATTTCCGATGCCCGAATTGATGATCTCATCGGAAGGTGGCTCATGAATCACATACGGGTCCACGCGGGAGGAATAACTTTGGTAACAGGGGGTGTACAGGAGAGTCAGGTTTCGATCCCGTGGAACTGTGGGTTATGGGCCCACCATGTGGTTGAAAGTAGGAAGGGGGCTGACATCTTGCACGGTCATGATAGTAAGGCGTGTCAGAGGGTATCCTGTCGGTTATGTCGGCAACAACATCAATACGAAGGGCGAGGGACGAAGAGAACCATCTTCCTGCTTGTTGAACGAGGCGGACTAATAGGCAAAGTTCTCGTCCATCGGTGGTTACCGGAATGTCATCAACAATAGTAACAGGGTCTTGCTGACAGAATTGTACATCGAGGTGTTTACATAAGCATGAGAATATTACTGCTTAGATCTTATAGATCACAAGAATGGTTAAACCAAACAATGAAAAGGATAATATGATTATCAAATTAAACAGAACAATGGAAAGGATAATGTGTTTAAACACATATTTCAAGGGTATATCCTTCCCAAGGACAAGCAGAGCATGATATCCGTAACAGGATAGAAAGTAGAAAACTATTTAGGTAAGGGGGTGGAATCTCATGATATTACTCATACAACAGTGTTAGGATAAATGCTAAAGAAAATTTAGCATTGTGCTTCAAATGTTCTTATTGAAATTCGGAGTACCATAGACAAGCTTCGAGATAGCATTGACATGGTCTTCAAGCAAAGGTCGGACTACGGATATACGAAGGATCCATCAAGATCAACTTGTAAAATAAGTCTTACAATTTCCTCATTGAAGAATGGCTAACCTTGCTAAAAAGAAACTATAACAATAGGGCCTTTGGCTAGGGGTGCTAAGCAAAGACACCACCTTACCAGGTTATGAAGAGACCAATGTTATAACTCTTGGGGATATGTCCCAACCATCATATCTGATCGAGATTCAGATCTGATCGGTGTTGGGATACCTCGGACTCAGGATGCCTGAGAAGAAAAGGTGCAAAACAAATTGACAAGACGGCATTGTAAGATTCTCGGGAAATGTACTACGGAAGCGAGTTCTGAAACAAGAGCTCATCATTAAACTAATGAAGGGATAATGAGGTACTCAGCGACAATTCATCGAGACCTCCAAAAGATGGGTTTCCACAATTTTGTGAACAAGGAGATAACATTAGTCAGATCAAATGATATAGTGATGTATGCTCGAGGAAAACATACACAACTAAACATTGGTTGAGAGGTGCACCCGAAATATGGGCTTAGGTAGCATGATCAATGTTAGAATGGTGATTCAATAAGCGATAGACTTAGAATGAAACTATCGACCATTAACTTCAAAGCAATAGGGTTGCTAGAAGTTTTGAAGTCGCACTTCATAGTTTAATTGTCGGTTTTCCGGTTAGAAACAACACGAGGATCAGAAAATGAATGAAGATGGCGAGAAGTATTACTATATCAAGAATTCTCAAGAGGTGGAGAAATTCTCACAATATCCTTGACATAATAGATGGTAATACTCCAAGGTAGAACATAACATAAGCTGGTTAGCAAGGAACTCCATAACACGATCAAGTTTGTGATGGAGGGAAGGTAAGGATGTTGTCGATGGTAACTCAAATTACCAAGGAACAAGGATGGCACTTATCATCAAGAATTCCATTGATATCCTGGAAGGAGTTAAAATGTTGATGATGATCACGATAGTTTGTTGTCGAGAGGATCCACGAAGAAGCAATTGATCAGCGACCGCATCAAGCAAAAGGACTGATGCAGCAAAAGATTATTGGAGCCACAGATACGACACAAACTCGGGGTCAAGTTTGTTGTTCGAGGCAAAACGATAAGACGAGGAAAGTCAACGTAAGATTAGCTCATCATCGAAAATTGTGCTCTGAGAAGATGGACCAGGTAGCACAGTTAAAAGTTTGCACGATAATGATATAGCCGATAAGCCTGGGAAATGACTTGAATGATTATTAAACTCGCAAGCAATGAAGGTTACCAAGAGTTGCTTAATCGCAATGCGGACTCGAGTCAGTTATCGGTGTCTTCGAGTGTTTAATAACTCAGAGCCCGTGAAAAATTGGAATCAATGAGAATGTAGCACTTGATGAAGAACTCATAAGAAGTTATGCAGTTTCGTGATAATCTTGAGATACCAGGGGGGTAATACTCGACGACAGATCAATTAGAGGTTGGACTAGGTTAATGCTCTGCAGAAGACAAGTACTCTAACTTGTCCAAGAAATGGAATCAAGAAGAAAATATGGTCGGAACCACGGTCGCAAAAGACCAAGCATAGATAAGAGAAGAAGTTATAACAAGGGGATTATTACTACTACAAGAAGCCCCCATGATAAGTTCCACCTCGGGTCCATGGGCATGAACAAAAAGTTCAAGGTTGACTCCCACTTCTCCAAAGCATAACCTTACATTCACTTCTCGTTTCAATAATGGTATTAGTGTTCAAAGTTTTACCTGGTAAAATACCAGATGAGTATGACCTGTGAAATCTTTCAGGCTCACATAGATTAGGAAAAGGCATAGGTTCAACCCATTAGGGTCTCTTAGGAACATATACCACAAACTTCAATAGTAAATACCACCAGCTCGAAAAAGAGCATGGTTACGAAACAGATGATACAATTTACTCAAGGCTTTATATAACCGTGGAAAGACTCACAAGGTTATCTGAATATGAAGGACACTATCAAATAATAATCCAACAAAGGATCTGACGGTCCATATCGGAGCTGATGTGAGAAATCGGCGCACAACCAGAGGAAGAAACGATGCGAAGGCATTGGATTATAGAAGCAAATGACTAATTCAAAGTTTAATTGCAAAGGAATTATGATTTCCAAATCAAGGGATCAGGAGCAACGCTCTGATTTAGGATGGATAAGCTGAACCGTCTTAGGGTACAATCGACGACAATTTGATTGGTCGAGAACCAGCTCCAGTTAAAAATGACGGCTGAGCCGGAAAGATAATTTATAAGGATCAACTGATGATTACGGACATTCGCAACATATTGAATCAAGGAACTCGAAATGAAGATGACAAAGGATGTCAAGTAGATTACCAGACTTAGGATAAATCATAATGCAAGCAAGCAAGCAAGAATTTCAAGAGCAATAGGCTGCTTAGGGTTTTCGGAAGATCGAATAGCATTCCAAGGGAGTTTGTGAAACACATGAGCAACTTCGGACAAATGGATACTCGGCAAGCGCGAGTAATTAACCGTGGGGGGTATTCATGCGATAAGAAAATGCAGGGCAGTAAGCATAAAGAATTCTCGGAATATCGGAGAGTAGACATCTTGTAATAACAAGAGCAACTGGGGGTGACAATATGAATGGCATGTGTAAGTAGTTATCCCGAGGGAATTATCGAAGGAAGTGAATTGCAAAAACGATGGCACATAGTCTCGGGAGCACATCATAGAGTATCTTCGGAATCTTCTAGCACAGCAGGCGATCATCTGAAGTGAGGGCTCTCCAGGAGAAAGTATTTTCGAGAACCTAAAGTTAGTTTTGTTTTTAACAAAATCATTTAGCCTGAATAGAAGAGAGCTCAGATTCCCAGAGTATAGACGAGGAATAAAAGATCCTAATGCCACCCAATGGCGACGTGGGCCCATGGGCCGCACAGCCATGTTAGTAAAAGTTTTTTTTGTCTAGACTCGACTTCGGCCAAGGAGTTGGAAGGGGGATTCCTACAGGCAGTCGGCTCTGATACCAACTTGTGACGCCCCCGATTCAATGGTACACTAATCATACACGCAAACGTGTACGATCAAGATCAGGGACTCACATGAAGATATCACAACACAACTCTAAAACATAAATAAGTCATACAAGCATCATAATACAAGCCAGGGGCCTCGAGGGCTCGAATACAAGTGCTTGATCATAGACGAGTCAGCGGAAGCAACAATATCTGAGTACAGACATAAGTTAACAAGTTGCCTTGAGAAGGCTAGCACAAACTTGGATATAGATCGAAAGAGGCGCAGGCCTCCTGCCTGGGATCCTCCTAACTACTCCTGGTCGTCGTCAGCGGGCTGCACGTAGTAGAAGGCACCTCCGGTGTAGTAGTCGTCATCGACGGTGGCGTCTTGCTCCTGGGCTCCATCGTCTGGTCGCAGCAACCGGGTAAAGAAAGGGGGAAAAGGGGGAACAAGGCACCCGTGAGTACTCATCCAAAGTACTCGCAAGCAAGGAGCTACACTACATATGCATGGATATATGTGTAAAGGGCCATATCGGTGGACTGAACTGCAGAATGCCAGAATAAGGGGGGGATAGCTAATCCTGTCGAAGACTACACTTCTGGCAGCCTCCGTCTTGCAGCAGGTAGAAGAGGGTAGATTGAAGTCCTCCAAGTAGCATCGCATAGCATAATCCTACCCGGCGATCCTCTCCTCGTAGCCCTGTTAGAGAGCGACCACCGGGTTTTATCTGGCACTTGGAAGGGTGTGTTTTATTAAGTATCCGGTTCTAGTTGTCATAAGGTCAAGGTACAACTCCGGGTTGTCCTTTTACCGAGGGACACGGCTATTCGAATAGATTAAACTTCCCTGCAGGGGTGCACCACATAACCCAACACGCTTGATCCCATTTGGCCGGACACACTTTTCTGGGTCATGCCCGGCCGCGGAAGATCAACACGTCGCAACCCCACCTAGGAACAACAGAGAGGCCAGCACGCCGGTCTAAACCTAAGCGCACAGGGGTCTGGGACCATCGCCCAATGCACACCTGCACGTTGCGAGGGCGGCCGGAAGCAGACCTAGCAACCTCCAGTACAACGGAAGTCACGTCACGCGGTCCAATCTGGCGAGCGCCGCTCAGTCGCTGATGTCACGAAGGCTTCGGCTGATACCACGAGTCGGGATACCCATAACTACTCCCGCGTAGATGGTTAGTGCGTATAGACCAAATGGCCAGACTCAGATCAAATACCCAGATCTCGTTATGCGTATTAAGTATCCGCGAATGCCGACAGGGCCAGGCCCACCTCTCACCCAGGTAGTCTCAACCTGCCCTGTCGCTCCGCCATAAAGATCCATCCAGAGGGCCGTCGGGACAAAGGTCCTTTCAGCCCCCAATCCTTGAATCACTCGCGGGTACTCCTCGAGCCGACCCGTCTTTAGTCACCACATGTATCATGTATAAGTATATAGGTATATACCCATGATCACCTCCCGAGTGATCACGGCCCGATAGTATAGCACAGCAGACGGACAAGAATGTAGGGCCACAGATGGAAATACTAGCATCCTATACTAAGCAAGTAGGATTGCAGGTAAAGGTATCAACAACACTATCAAAGACAGCTATGCATCAGGATAGGAATAACGAAAGCAGTAACATGCTACACTACTCTAATGCAAGCAGTATAGAGGAGAGTAGGCGATATCTGGTGATCAAGGGGGGGGGGGGCTTGCCTGGTTGCTCTGGCAAGAGAGAGGGGTCATCAACACCGTAGTCGAACTGGGGTGGTCGTCGGCAGCCTCGGGGTCTACCGGAAAGAAGTAACGGAGGGGGAACACAATAAATAACATAGCAATCAAAGTATCACAAAGCGTAGCATGGCAATACGCGGTGCTAGAGGTGACCTAACGCAGTAGGAGGTGATACCGGGTGAAGGGGGAAACATCCGGGAAAGTATCCCCGGTGTTCTGTGTTTTCGGACAGATGAACCGGAGGTGAAATGTTGCAGGTTCACTATGCTAGGGACGCGTGGCGGACGAACGGGCTGCGTATCCCGTTGGATTTTTCTGACCAACTTTCATGTAGAAAACATTTTCATCCGAGTTACCGATCATTTTATATTAATTTTCAAAGTCCAAATGAATTTTAGGAATTTTAAAATAACTAAACCAAATAATTAGTAAATTCTATGGGTACATAGAAGTGTACCCAACATCTCTTACGGTGTGCATTACACGTGGGTCCCCAGTGCTGAGTCAGCAGCTGACTCAGCCAACCTTATCCACATGAACAATACAGGTGGGTCCCACATGTAAGTGTCTCATCCTTATTATTATTTTTTAATCCTATTTCTTTTCTTTCTCTCTTTTTTTATTTGACCCGGCCCCACTAGCCAGGGCATAGCCGGCCACAGGGGGAACTCTACGCACGCACGTAGCAGGAACGGCGCGGCCGGCGGCGAGCCACGGCCGGGCTCGGGCGGGGTAGGATGGCGCTGCCCGGAGAGCCCAGGTAGGTTCGCGGGCGCGGCCAAGGGCGGCGGTAGGCGGTGACGGCCGCGCGGCCAGAGGGGAGCTGAGGGGCGCGTGCAACGGCAGCCACGGGGAGGCAGCGCGCGGTGTGGGGATTGGTGCGGCCTTCACGCCGGCGACTGCGAGCAGCTGGTGACGGCGGCCGGCGGGAGCTGGCGGCGCGTGGCCAGTGCGCGCCGGGCGAGAGAGGCGCGACCGACGAGCAGGGGGCAACACGCGACGGGTGCCGCGTCAACAGCAGAAGTAGCACGTACGCAGACGCTGTACTGCGGCCATGGCGGGCACCGGCTCGTACAGGCGACTACAGTGACGAATCGAACGGGAGATGAGGGGAATCGGCATGGGGCTCACAGCGGAGGTCGATGGCGCGTTCGGGGAGGCTCGGGGAGGCGCCAGAGCACAGATCCACGACGAGGCAGCGGTGACGACCGACGGCCAAGACGAAGGCCACGACGACGAGGGAGCGGCTCCCCTGCTCGATCCAGTAGTGTAGTCAAAGGAGCAGAAGCCGACGGGGCCCGTGGACCTGCTGGCTTGACACGGGGAGGCTGTTGGCAACACAGGCGGCAAAGAAACGGCGACGGCATGGGCGTCCATGAGTGGATCTGGAGGAGGGGAAAAACGAAAGGTAGAGGAAGGAGAAAGGAGTGGGTGAGTGCGGGGGTGTGAGAGGACCGAGGGGGGCATGGGCGGCCCTTATCCCCTCACCCTCGACGCCGGTGAGGTGGTTGGGGCGGGACGAGCCCCTATAGCGACTGGTCGGAGGAACAGGATGAAGAAACCGACCGATCGGGGTTAGGTGGGCTAGCTGGGTCGGCTGGGGTGCCAAGCGGTTGGGTGGCTAAGGCCCAGTGGGAGTCAGGGGGGTTTCTTTTCCTTTTTGCTCTCCCTTTTTATTTTGCTATTCCTTTTATCCGGAAAAATGATATGCAATATTTGAGGTGCCAAAAGGAGTTCTGAAAAATGTGAGACTTGGCCAAATAAATACATTACAATATTTGGCACCTACCACAAAAAGTTTGGGAGGAGTTTGAATTGATTTGGATTTTTCACAAATGGAAAAGCATTTAAAAAATGCTGATTTGGAACTACTTTAATTCCCAAGGGAAATTAGCTATCTCAAATGATGTTGAATCACTCATGAAATTTAGTTAGTGAATATTTGCAACCCAGTGAACATTTTTGTTTTACTGTTTGGAGAAATAATTTATTTGACTTTATTTTAAAATTGAATATGAATTGGTTTTGAATCAAAGTGAGATTAGCAACAGTAACATTGATGACTTGTCATCATTAGTAGGGGACTACTGTAGCTTGATTATCCGGGCGTTACAGAGAGGGCTGGCGAGAGGAGGTCGCGGCCCGGGGCGGCAATAAGTGCGGCCGGGCGCGCGCGAGCGTGAGGGAGGCCGAGGAGCAGGGACAGGGGCGGGGCGCCGCCCCGAACGGCGTGCAGGGGACGGCGCGCGGCCACGGCCACGGTGGGGCGCCGTGCGCCAACCGGGCGGAGGACGGGGATGGCGACGGGACAGGGGAGGAGCGGGCTGCGGTGGCTGGTGGCACCGAGCGATTCCGCGGCGCGAGCAGGGGAGCA
>NC_057813.1:90474751-90481941 GCF_018294505.1 Triticum aestivum
GGCAAGGCTCTGCCTTGGCCACGCGCCCCGGGTCGCGCCTCCCCCGCATGCTCTCTGCCGCTCGAGCCTCTCGCCTCCGCCGCCCCGCTGCTTCCCGCGCGAAGCCGCGCCGAGTGCTACTCGCCGCCTCCGGCCGTTGCGACCCGGCGCCGTGCGCTGCTCCCCGCCGACGCCCCTGTTGCCCCGTGCCCTCGCACGGGCGCATGCCCGTAACCGCGCCCTTTATGCCCCCTGGGCCACTGACCAAGTGGCCCCAGCGCCCAGAACGTTAAAAAAAAGGAATTAAAAAAATAATTAAGTAAAAATAATAATAATAAAAATAATTAAATAAGTAATAATAACTAAATTAATTAATTAATTAAGGAATTAATTAAGTTAATTAATCATAATTAGATTAACCTAATTAACTAGTGTTAAATTAATTAAACAACAATTAGACAATAATTAGATTAGTTAAACCCTAATCAGAATAATCAAAGTATGCCATGCGGGTCCCACCTGTCAGGTTGACCAGGTCAACGGTTAACGTTGACCGCTGATGTCATGCTGACGTCATGATGACGTCAGCAAACACTGTTTTGGATAATGTTGAATTTAAATAAATAATTAAAATCAAAAAATGATTTAAATCTTTAGAAAATCATATCTTTTAATCCGTAACTCGGATTAAAATATTTTCAACATGAAAGTTGCTCAGAACGACGAGGCGAACCCGGATACGCAACGCGTTCGTCCGCCACACCCCTCTAACCTATCCAACTCGCAACTTTTCCCCTCCGGCTCCTTTGCCCGAAAACGCGAAACACCGGGGATACTTTCCCGGATGCTTCCCCCCTTCACCGGTATCACCTCATACCGCGTTAGGGCACCTCTAGCACCGATACTTGTCATGTCATGCACCGCTATGCGCCTGCTTGCTTAAATATTTATTGTTTCTCTCCCCTCTTCTCTCGCTAGACACCGAGACCGACGCTGGTGCTGCCCAGTTCGACTACGGAGTTGACGACCCCTCTCTCTTGCCAGAGCAACCAGGCAAGCCCCCTCCCCCCTTGATCACCAGATATCGCCTATTCTGTTCTATACTGCTTGCATTAGAGTAGTATAGCATGTTACTGCTTTCCGTTATTCCTATTCTGATGCATAGCCTGTCCTTGCTACTACTGTTGATATCTTTATCTGCAATCCTACTTGCTTAGTATAGGATGCTAGTGTTTCCATCTGTGGCCCTACATTCTTGTCCGTCTGCTGTGCTATACTATTGGGCCGTGATCACTCGGGAGGTGATCACGGGTATATACTATATACTTATACATGATACATGTGGTGATTAAAGACGGGTCGGCTTGTGGAGCACCCGCGAGTGGATCTTTGTGGCGGAGCGTCAGGGCAGGTTGAGACCGCCTAGGAGAGAGGTGGGCCTGGCCCTGTCGGCGTTCGCGGATACTTAACACGCATAACGAGTTCTTGGTATTTGATCTGAGTCTGGCCATTTGGTCTATACGCACTAACCATCTACGTGGGAGTAGTTATGGGTATCCCGACGTCGTAGTATCAGCCGAAGCATTTTGTGACGTCGGCGACTGAGTGGCGCGCGCCGAATTGGACTGGAACGCCACTAGGCTAGGTCTGCTTTCGGCCGCGTTCACAACGTGCAGGTGTGCTGAGGGCGATGGGCCCAGACCCCTGGGCGCTTAGGTTTAGACCGGCGTGCTGGCCTCTCTGTTATGCCTAGGTGGGGCTGCGACGTGTTAATCTTCCGCGGCCGGGCATGACCCAGGAAAGTGTGTCCGGCCAAATGGGATCAAGCGTGTTGGGTTATGTGGTGCACCCCTGCAGGGAAGTTAATCTATTCGAATAGCCGTGATCTTCGGTAACAGGACGACTTGGAGTTGTACCTTGACCTTATGACAACTAGAACCGGATACTTAATAAAACACACCCTTCCAAGTGCCAGATACAACCCGGTGGTCGCTCTCTATCAGGGTTACGATGAGGGGATCGCCGGGTAGGATTATGCTATATGATGCTACTTGGAGGATTTCAGTCTACTCTCTTCTACCTGTTGCAAGACGGAGGTGACCAGAAGCGTAGTCTTCGATAAGACTAGCTATCCCCCTCTTATTCTGGCTTTCTGCAGTTCAGTCCACTGATATGGCCCTTTACACATATATCCATGCATATGTAGTGTAGCTCCTTGCTTGCGAGTACTTTGGATGAGTACTCACGGTTGCCTTGTTCCCCCTTTTTCCCCCTTTCTTTACCCGGTTGCTGCGACCAGACGATGGAGCCCAGGAGCCAGACGCCACCGTCGATGACGACTACTACACTGGAGGTGCCTACTACTACGTGCAGCCCGCTGACGACGACCAGGAGTAGTTAGGAGGATCCCAGGCAGGAGGCCTGCGCCTATTTCGATCTGTATACCAGTTTGTGCTAGCCTTCTTAAGGCAAACTTGTTTAACTTATGTCTGCACTCAGATATTGTTGCTTCCGCTGACTCGTCTATGATCGAGCACTTGTATTCAAGCCCTCGAGGCCCCTGGCTTGTATTATGATGCTTGTATGACTTATTTATGTTTTAGAGTTGTGTTGTGATATCTTCCCGTGAGTCCCTGATCTTAATCGTACACGTTTGCGTGTATGATTAGTGTACGATTGAATCGGGGGCGTCACAAGTTGGTATCAGAGCCGACTGCCTGTAGGAATCCCCCTTCCACACTCCTTGGCCGAAGTCGAGTCTAGACTTTACAAAACTTTTACTAACATGGCTGTGCGGCTTACGGCCCCACGTCACCATTGGGTGGTATTAGGATCTTTTATTCCTCGACCTATACTCTGGGACTCTGAGCTCTCTTCTATTCGGGTTAAATGATTTTGCTAAAAACAAAACTAACTTTAGGTTCTCAATAATACTTTCCCCCGGAGAGCCCCTCAATTCAGAAGATCGCCTGATGCACTAGAAGATTCCGAAGATACTCTCCGAGATTTTCCCGAGACCCTTGTGCCCACCGACTTTACAATCCCCTACCACGGATATACCCTTATGGATAACTACCTACAATTGTCGTTCAAACCTTCATCCTCAGTTGTTCTTGTCATTACAAGATGCCCTAAATTGCTCTCCGTTGTTCCGAAAATCCTTTAAGCTTACTGCCTTGCAGTTCTTTACCACATGATTATCCCTATTGAAAACTCCTCGCACTTATTGAGTATCTGTTCATCTGCAGTTGTTCGTATGCTTCATAAGATACTCTGAAATACTATCCGACCTTCTGAGCATCCTCTTCCAACTATTGCTTTGCAAATACTTGTATACTTACATTATGGATGCTCCCATATCACTAGCAATATTCACTAGTATCTTTTGACACCGTCATTTTGATCCTTTGATTCAGCATGTGTGCGAATGCACACAATCATCTATCAACCCTTCTAAATTATCTTTCCGGCTCAGACGTCATTTTGAACATGAGCTGGTTCTCGACCAAACTATTTGTCGTCAATTTTGCCTCTGGTCTATACAACTTATCCATCCTTGATCAGAGCGTCTGCTTCTGATCCTTTGTTTTGGAAATCATAATTCCTTTGTTAGCTAAGCATCAAATTATCCCAATGTTCTATAATATGATGCCCGTGCATTCTTTCTGGAGTACCGATACTCACATCAGCTCCGTTGTGGATCGCCCGATCCATTGTTGGATTTCATCCGAC
Source organism: Triticum aestivum (assembly GCF_018294505.1). Lineage (NCBI taxonomy): Eukaryota > Viridiplantae > Streptophyta > Magnoliopsida > Poales > Poaceae > Triticum > Triticum aestivum. The sequence goes on from NC_057813.1 coordinate 90,478,463, forward strand.
ATCGTCCTTCATATTCAATCACTTTGGAAGTTCTTTCTCCATTGGTAAATCCTACCCTCTGATTGACCAACCATGCTCTGCTTTCGAGCTGGTGGTATTTACTATTGAAGCTTGTGGTATATGTTTCCATGATACCCTGACGGGTTGAACCTATGCCTTCCTTTATATGTGTGAACTCAGAAATTTTCACGAGTCATACTCATCTGGTATTTCACCAGGTAAAACTTTCAACACTAATGCCTTTATCAAGGCGAGAAGTGAATGGAAGGTTATACATTGAAGAAGTGGGAGTCGACCTTGAACTTTGTGTTCATGCCCATGGACACGATGTAGATCCTATCATGGAAACTTCTTGTAATAATAACTATTTTCTTGATAAATATCATCTGGTATCTGTGATTTGATCCTTCGCAACCGTGGTTCCGACCATGTTTGTTCTCCCTTGACTCTATTTCTCGGACAAGTTAGAGTACTTGTCTTCTGCAGAGCATTACCCTAGTCTAACCTCTACTTTGATCTGTCGTCGAGTATTACCCCCCTGGTATCTCGAGATTATCATGGAACTGCATAACTTCTTATGAGCTCTTCATCAAGTGCTACCTTCCCGCTGATTCCAATTTTTCACGGGCTCTGAGTTATTAAACACTCAAAGACACCGATAACTGAATCGAGTCCGCACTACGGTTCAACAACTCTTCAGTAAGCTTCTATAAGTACGAGTTTGTACCCGATCACGCCATTCCTAGCATGTTTGGCTATATCATTGTCATGATGATTCTAACTGTGCTACATGGTCCTTATTCTCGTAGCACCAATTTCCGAGGATAGCTAAGCTTACGTCGACTTTCCTCGTCATACCCTTTCACCTTAATCAACAAACTTGATTTCGAGTTTGTGTCATACCCATGGTTCTAATAACCTTTCGCTTCATCATTCCTTTAAACTTAATGTCATCGTCGATCGATTACATCTTCATGAAATCTCTCGACACATGTGTCATGATCATCATTAGCATTCTGAGCTCTTACAGGATATCAATCGAATTCATGATGAGAAATACCATCCTTGCCCCTCGATGATTGTGTTATCATCGACGACATTCTTGCCTTCCCCCAACACAAACTTGTTCATGTTTCGTGTTATACCTTAAGTTCCTTGCTACCTAGCATTGTTCTTCTTTACCTTGGAGTATTACCACCTTTTATGTCAAGAATGCCGTGGGAGTTTCACCACCTCTTAAGGATTCTTGGTATATTGATACTTCTCACCATCACCATTCTTTCTTGGTCCTCGTGTTGATTCCAACCGGTGTACCAACAAGTGAATGGTGCTGTTTGAATTCTGCCCTTCTAGCAACCCTATTGCTTTGAAGTTAATGGTCGGCCGTTCATTCTTAGACTATTGATTATTGAATCACCATCCTGACATTGGTCGTGCAACCCAACCCATATTTCGGGCGCACCTTTCGACCAGTGTTTAGTTGTGTATGTTCTCCTCGAGCATACTTCCTTATATCATTTGGTCTGAAAAATGTTATCCCCTTGTTCACTTAATTGTGGAAATCCATCTTTTAGAAATCTCGATGAATTGTCGTTGAGTTCATCAGCCACCTCCTTGACCTCTCCTTGGGTTAATGATGAACTTTTGTTAACGGAAATCACTTCATAGTTCATTTCCCGAGAATCTTACAGTATCATCCCGTCAATTTGTGTTGCACCTTTCTTCTCAGGCATCCTGAGACTGAGGTATCCTGACCCCAATCGGATCTGAACCTCGGTCAGATATGATGGTTGGGACAACTTTCCAAGAGTTATGATGTTGGTCCTTTGATGAACCGGTAACATGATGTCATACCTAGCACCCCCCCCTGGGTGGAGGACCTATCATTATAATTTCCTTTGCAAGGATAACCATTCTTCCTGGAGGAAATTGTAAGGTCTATTTTATAAGCTGTTCCTGATGGATCCATTGAGTATCTAAAGTCTGACCTTGATTGAAGACCTTGTCAATGCTATCTCGAAGCATGTCTGTGGTACTCCGATTTTCAATAAGAACCTTTGAAGCACAAATGCTAAGTTTTCCTTATTAATTACCCCAACACCGTTGTATGGGTAATGTCATAAATTTCTTCCCCCTTTACTAAAGAGTTTTCTACATTATATCCTATCATGGATATCATGCTCTGCTTGTCCTTGGGAAGGATATAATCTTGAAATGTGTGTTTAAACACGTTTTCCTTTCCATTGTTCTGTTTAAATCTCATAACCATATTTTCCTTTCCATTGGTTGGTTTAATGTTTCTTGTGATCTATATGATCTAAGCAGTAATATTCTCCTGCATATGTAAACACCTCGGTGTACAATTCTGTCAGTAAGACCCTGTTACTATTGTTGATGACATTCCGGTAACCACCGATGGATGAGAACCTTGCCTATTGGTCTGCCTTGTTCAACAAGCAGGAAAATGGCTCTCTTCGTCCCTCGCCCTTGGTGCCGATGTTATTGCCGACATAATCGATAGGTTACCCTCTGACATGCCTTGCTATCATGACCATGTAAGATGTCACCAGTCCTCCTAATTTTATCCCACATGGTGGGCCCATAACCCACAGTCCCACAGGATCGAAACCTGACTCTCTTGTACACCCTGTTGCCAAAGTTATTCCTCACGCTTGGCTTCGTATGTAATTCACGAGCCACCTTCCGTGTGATCCTCAATTCTGGTATTAAACACAATACTTATTTCCGTTGTTTTGAACCCCCTTCACACTCTGTTTTAGGCAACGAACGATTGCCTATCCGCTTGAAACTTCTCATGGTACCTCCTTACTTGCTCTCGATATTTTCTTAAGTTTTAGTTCGAGAGTTACTTTCCGCCACCTTCCCCGATGTTAGCTACCAGGTAGCAACCTTGTAGAGGTCTGATCTTTTGAAGCTACCCCTTACCCTTTTCGTAAGTACGATGGAGATCCCAAAGAAAGGACGTTGACATCACCATGATGACCTAAAGCGGAGAAATGAAGATGTCAATGTAATGGATCGACCTCTTCAAGAAGAGCAACCAAGACTGAGAAGATTCGTTAGGATTTCATAACCAGACCTTTCCCCCTTAGTCCCCCTCTTAAATCTCGGGACGAGATTTCTTGTAGTGGAGGAGATTTGTAACGCCCGGATAATTAAGCTACAGTGATCCCATGCTAATGGTGCCACGTCACCATGGTTACTGCTACTAATTTATCGTTAGAACAAAAACCGGTCCTAAATTCAAATTCAAATTAATGATAAAATTAAAAGTTTTCAAAAATTAAAATAAAAATGTTTGGTTTGTACTAAATATTACAAATGTAATTATGGTGCAACAAACCCATTTTTATAAAATGTCTAAATAATTTAAAATGAGTTAAAACAGAAAATAAAATAAATAAAAGAAAAGAGATAAAACAGAAAAACAAAAGATAAAAAAATAGAAGAGAAACCCC
>NC_057813.1:90483375-90489330 GCF_018294505.1 Triticum aestivum
CGCCGCCCCGCTGCTTCCCGCGCGACGCCGCGCCGAGTGCTACTCGCCGCCTCCGGCCGTTGCGACCCAGCGCCGTGCGCTGCTCCCCGCCGACGCCTCTGTTGCCCCGTGCCCTCGCACGGGCGCATGCCCGTAACCGCGCCCGTTATGCCCCCTGGGCCACTGACCAAGTGGCCCCAGCGCCCAGAACGTTTAAAAAAAAGGAATTAAAAAAATAATTAAGTAAAAATAATAAAAATAAAAATAATTAAATAAGTAATAATAATTAAATTAATTAATTAATTAAGTTAATTAATCATAATTAGATTAACCTAATTAACTAGTGTTAAATTAATTAAACAATAATTAGACAATAATTAGATTAGTTAAACCCTAATCAGAGTATGGCATGCGGGTCCCACCTGTCAGGTTGACCAGGTCAACGGTCAACGTTGACTGCTGACGTCATGCTGACGTCATGATGACGTCAGCAAACACTGTTTTGGATAATGTTGAATTTAAATAAATAATTAAAATCAAAAAATGATTTAAATCTTTAGAAAATCTTATCTTTTAATCCGTAACTCGGATTAAAATATTTTCAACATGAAAGTTGCTCAGAACGACGAGGCGAACCCGGATACGCAACCCGTTCGTCCGCCACACCCCTCTAACCTATCGAACTTGCAACTTTCCCCCTCCGGCTCCTTTGCCCGAAAACGCGAAACACCGGGGATACTTTCCCGGATGCTTCCCCCCTTCACCGGTATCACCTCATACCGCGTTAGGGCACCTCTAGCACCGATACTTGTCATGTCATGCATCGCTATGCGCCTGCTTGCTTAAATATTTATTGTTTCTTTCCCCTCTTCTCTCGCTAGACACCGAGACCGACGCTGCTGCTGCCCAGTTCGACTACGGAGTTGACGACCCCTCTCTCTTGCCAGAGCAACCAGGCAAGCCCCCCCCTTGATCACCAGATATCGCCTATTCTGTTTTATACTGCTTGCATTAGAGTAGTATAGCATGTTACTGCTTTCCGTTATTCCTATTCTGATGCATAGCATGTCCTTGCTACTACTGTTGATATCTTTACCTGCAATCCTACTTGCTTAGTATAGGATGCTAGTGTTTCCATCTGTGGCCCTACATTCTTGTCCGTCTGCTGTGCTATACTATCGGGCCGTGATCACTCGGGAGGTGATCACGGGTATATACTATATACTTATACATGATACATGTGGTGATTAAAGACGGGTCGGCTTGTGGAGCACCCGCGAGTGGATCTTTGTGGCGGAGCGTCAGGGCAGGTTGAGACCGCCTAGGAGAGAGGTGGGCCTGGCCCTGTCGGCGTTCGCGGATACTTAACACGCATAACGAGTTCTTGGTATTTGATCTGAGTCTGGCCATTTGGTCTATACACACTAACCATCTACGTGGGAGTAGTTATGGGTATCCCGACGTCGTGGTATCAGCCGAAGCATTTCGTGACGTCAGCGACTGAGTGGCGCGCGCCGAATTGGACTGGAACGCCACTAGGCTAGGTCTGCTTTCGGCCGCGTTCGCGACGTGCAGGTGTGCTGAGGGCGATGGGCCCAGACCCCTGGGCGCTTAGGTTTAGACCGGCGTGCTGGCCTCTCTGTTATGCCTAGGTGGGGCTGCGATGTGTTGATCTTCCGCGGCCGGGCATGACCCAGGAAAGTGTGTCCGGCCAAATGGGATCAAGCGTGTTGGGTTATGTGGTGCACCCCTGCAGGGAAGTTAATCTATTCGAATAGCCGTGATCTTCGGTAACATGACGACTTGGAGTTGTACCTTGACCTTATGACAACTAGAACCGGATACTTAATAAAACACACCCTTCCAAGTGCCAGATACAACCCGGTGGTCGCTCTCTATCAGGGTTACGATGAGGGGATCGCCGGGTAGGATTATGCTATATGATGCTACTTGGAGGATTTCAGTCTACTCTCTTCTACCTGTTGCAAGACGGAGGTGACCGGAAGCGTAGTCTTCGATAAGACTAGCTATCCCCCTCTTATTCTAGCTTTCTGCAGTTCAGTCCACTGATATGGCCCTTTACACATATATCCATGCATATGTAGTGTAGCTCCTTGCTTGCGAGTACTTTGGATGAGTACTCACGGTTGCCTTGTTCCCCCTTTTTCCCCCTTTCTTTACCCGGTTGCTGCGACCAGACGATGGAGCCCAGGAGCCAGACGCCACCGTCGATGACGACTACTACACTGGAGGTGCCTACTACTACGTGCAGCCCGCTGACGACGACCAGGAGTAGTTAGGAGGATCCCAGGCAGGAGGCCTGCGCCTATTTCGATCTGTATACCAGTTTGTGCTAGCCTTCTTAAGGCAAACTTGTTTAACTTATGTCTGTACTCAGATATTGTTGCTTCCGCTGACTCGTCTATGATCGAGCACTTGTATTCAAGCCCTCGAGGCCCCTGGCTTGTATTATGATGCTTGTATGACTTATTTATGTTTTAGAGTTGTGTTGTGATATCTTCCCGTGAGTCCCTGATCTTGATCCTACACGTTTGCGTGTATGATTAGTGTACGATTGAATCGGGGGCGTCACACCTCTATATAAGGCGGCCACACCCGGCTAACTCCACCCCAAAACACAAGCCCCATCACATCCTCGTCCCATGCACTGCATCCGCCTTGACCGATAGCGGGAAAGCACTGTGGGACAGTTTGGCACCGAGATGAAGCACGCAGTGGGCGCCCTTGTCGTCGCCTGGCATAGCCGCCATGCCAGGCGAATCGAGGCCGGCTTGCCGGCCAGCTTGCCCGAGGTCTTTGACGACGAGGATGACACCACGATGGAGACGGGCTTCGACGACTCTGTCCCGGCTCCCGCGCATCCCGTGCACGCCAGCTTCACCATGGAGCATGTGCAGGCGTACTTCAACGCTGCAAATGGAGGACGTGCAGCCTGTGCCGGCGCCTTTGTCGGTGTTCCAGCTGGCACAGGAGGAGCAACTGTACAACCTGTTCCTCCTGGAGCAGCACCGGCTGGCGGAGGGTCAGATCTACGGCTAGCGCGAGCGAGGAGGCCGTGGTGAACCAAAATTTTGTCGCGGAGCAGCGTGCCATCTATGATGCCGTCCGCGCTCAAGCCACCACTCGCCAGGAAGCGGCATCCGCCGAGGCGCAGCTGCAGGCGATCACGGAGGAGAACAACGCTAGCTCCGCCTCCTACGCGCCACCGAATAACCATCAGCTGACCCGGTAGGACGACGACAGTGCCAACGCCACAATTTCCCTCGTGGACCTCATGTCCACCGGCAACAGACAAATTGCTGACTCCTTCGAGGATGGGTAGGCCACGGAGGCGGCGGGGCCCGGTGTCCCATCTGGACCAGTCTGTCTCCCGTGTTCTATTCTTCCTCGCTGGAGACCGCACCTTCACTTCATCAGTCTCATCGCCGGTGCTCATGGAGACCACACCGCCGTCGTAGGATAGGTTTAGGGGCGGGTATGTTTTTGTTCTAAATGTTAAAAATGTAATGAAATCCGCCGTGTTTGTATGTAATCGGTCATGTTTGTATGAAATCCGGCCGTGTTTGCATGAATTTCATTTGGTTGGATTGGATGGCGTCTTCCCGCATTCGTGTCCGCGGACTGATCCTCCCTGTCGGCGGACGGATGCGGGAGGTAATTTGCGGGTTGCCGTTGGAGGTGCCCTTAGCTCTAGATCATCTCAGCTGCGCCCACCGCACCGCATTAGCTTCACAATGCCGCTTCAAACACTAGAGATGATACCCTGCGCATTACACTGGAATTGTTAGAAGTTATTTCTTTAAGATTTGTTTTTATGAACATTAGTATTTAGAGACTATGAATATGTCAATTGAAACTAACATATACAATTAAATGAATTTATCTTTTATATATACCCAAGTGCACAGTGGGTCTTTGCCATTTTTCTTTTATCTTTTTTGTTTCTATTTTATTTCACTGTTCTGCATTTCTTGTATATATTAAAATAATTTAGTTGAGTATGAAATTTGACACGTAAATATTAGGCAATGTGGGCAGTGTGTTGAGTTAGAACCCCAAGTTAAAATTTACTTGGAATAGTTTAAATATTTGTTCAATTCAAATTGGCACAAAAAATGTTGCTGGTCCAATTTTAATTACATCAAGGGCATTTTAGATATTCAAATAATGTTGGTTCTTACATGACAATTAGTTAGTGAATATTTGCAACCCAATAAACATTTTTATTTTACTGTATGAAATATTTATAATTTGACTTACATTTGAATTTGGTTTACAATTAAGCTTAGCAAAAGAAGGTGACATTGCATCATTAGCATGAGTTCACTGTAGCTAATCATCAGGGATTCAGGGGTGTTAGAGCATCTCTAGCAGACCCCTTATATTGCAGACCCTTAAAACCGTTATAAGGGTCGCAAAAAGCGTGTTTTAAGGGTCGACTTTACCTCCCACGGAATTGAACCTGTAAACGACACTGTAAAATCAAATATTCCTCTCAGAGATGCTCCCCGTCGTCCTCCTCCGCCTCCCCTCCTCGTTCCCGCCGTCCCCAAACACCCTCGACGGCGACCGGTCACATCCGCGAGGTGGTGCTCATCCCGGCCACCTCCCTCCGCCCTTCTCCGGCCTCAATTTGAACAACCGGCCACCGATTCCGGTGGGCAGCAGACGATTCCGGTGAGCTAGGCGGTGGAATTGCGGCGGCGCGTCCTTCCCGACGAGGTTTGAACGGTATAATGGTCACCCTCAGTTTTGCCTTCGAACCTTCAAATATATGGGTTTCGGGCGTGGGTTTACGGTGCCCATTAAAATATTTAAGGGTCGAACCACTTTTATGGTTTCTATTCTGCACACTTTTTTCGACCAAACCCTTAAAATCTGAAATATATAAGGGTTTGACCGATTTTGCGGGGTCTGCTAGAGATGCTCTTACATAAAAAGTCAATCTGGAGATATCACCTTATCATGCTTGCGATGCTACTGTTATTTACGTGTAGCGCTATTTGGTATAAAAAATAAATGCTAAAAAAATAAATGCTTGCCATAATCTGAACAGGGGAATGAACTGGGTCCAAGCATATAAAAAAGGGTACTGCTAAATCTCAGTCGTATGAGACTTTGCGAAGTCAAAGTCGACTCGTGGACTGTTTGAGCATTTGTTGCATCAAGATTACCGCACTGCTGGGTATGTCGTCTAATAGGCCCGTGTACAGATGTTCTGGTGTTGGGCTGCTCTTGTGTCTGTTTTTCTGTTTCGGGGCAGGCTTTTATTCTGTGGTGGGCTGGGTGGCAGATCAGGTGAAGGGGCTCTTTTTCTTTGTTTGTTGGAATTTTACCAGAAAAACAATGTTGTCGAAATCACTAATTAAGGAGTACTCGTTGCAAAGAGCACTCCACTTTCACAGATCGCGACAAGTGGCGTCCAAGCAGCGCGCCACTTGTCGCAACTTGGGAGTTTTCCCTTTTTTCATAGATAAGTTTATTCAATATGTTTTATCTTTTAAACCATGCGTCCAAATCTCGAACCGTTTTCACCATTGGATTCCTCGCGTCGAGATGTTCAAAAATAGCTCCCATGTTGATAGGTTTTGATGAACTTTTTTTTTCATGAAAAAACCCGGACGAAAACTGGGCGAAAAAACCGAACCGAGAGCACGGTTTTTTCCCTTTCCGAAAGAGGCACGCCCGTGCCTCTCGCGAAATCACAACCGTACCTCTCGTGGAAGCAAAACCGTGACTCTTATGGAAGAAAAAAAAACAAAAAATGCATTTTTTTCGTTTCCGTGAGGCACGGCCGTGCCTCTTGCGAAAGCACAACCATGCCTCTCGCGAAAGAAAAAAAACAGAAAACACGTATTTTTTCCCTTTCCGAGAGGCACGGCCGTGACTCTCGCGAAAGCACAACCGTGCCTCTCGTGAAAGCAAAACCGTGACTCTCGCGAAAGAAAAAAAACA
>NC_057813.1:90489691-90495248 GCF_018294505.1 Triticum aestivum
AAAGAAAAAAAAAACAGAAAACGCGTTTTTTTCCGTTTCCGAAAGGCACGGCCGTGACTCTCACTAAAGCACAACCGTGCCTCTCGCGGAAGAAAAACCGTGACTTTCGCGAAAGAAAAAAAAGAAAACATATTTTTTCATGCAAATTTTTTTTTCGATTTTTTTGATCGAAAAGCTAATAAAGACCGGGGGAAAACCAAAACATCGAAAACCCCCGAAAAAACCGTTTAAGAAGCAGAAAACGTGTGCGAAAAAATAAAAAAAATCCGGAGGGAGCGTCCAGAGCGCGACACGTGGCGAATGGCTGAGAGCGCGCCAAGTGGCGCTGATCGTTACGAGGCTCCCGAAGGAGCGCTCGTTAACTAGTTGCTCACCAATGTTGCGCTGCAGCTTTTTACACTGGGAGAAGAGATGGGCATCTACGCACGTTGAACATTTCTTGCGTGGCCTTCATGTTCTTGCGCCCCTCTTTCTACATGTTTATTTTCCTTTTTGCTAATTTTTTCTGGTTATTTTTTTTCTTTATTACTATTATAATTTCAATTTTTGTTTTCACCATTTGTTTTACATTTTTATTAAACAATAATTTTAAGTTTTGAAAATGAAAATATTTGACATCAGGTCGATCGACGAGTCAACAGTGGGATGTTTTGTTCGCTTGAAGATCGTGTTGGATGTGTTTGTCTTTGTTTCATCCTGTATAAAGCGCACACCAGACGAAATCATTAGTTGAGGAGTACTCGTTGCAAAGATCACTCCAATTGGTTGCGACAAGTGGCGCACTGCATGTGCGCCACTTGTCGCAATCTGGGGGTTTTCATTTATTCAAAATGTTTTATCTCTCAAAGCGTACATCCAAATCTCTAACCGCTTTCACCGTTCGATTCCTCGCGTCGAGATCTTCAAAACTAGATCCCATGTATAAGGCGCACACTAGGTCGCTTCCTTTTTTTCGTTTTTCATCTGGCCTTGTCGCATGGGAGTGTTGCTTTGCAGGCTGGGTAGGTTGGCCTTTTTTGTCGTGCTTGGGCCTCATTTTTTAAGCACGTAACAGGCATGTTTCTTTGTTTGTTCCTTTTTCTCCCGTGTCCAATCAGTTTGTCTTGTTTTGTTGGTGGCCGGCTGTTTTAGGGTGCGTCTGGCCGGCTCTTTCCATCTTCTTTATTTATGTGTGGGAAGGGATGTGTGATGGCCTGGCTTTTTCCAGTTTTACTTGTGTTTTTTATTTTATTTTCCTGCCTCTTTTTATCTTTTTGTAAGTGATCTTTAACACAAAAAGGGCATCCTCTTGACATTGATCTTATTTTGCATTTGTATTTTTACCATTTTTCTTGTTTCATTTTTATTCCATTTTCTTCATTTTATTTTCTTTTAAAACATTTTCATTGTTTCCTTATCTATTTATTTATTTTCTCTTTTTATTGCTTTTTAAAACCTTTTTGGCACAACTATAAGTGTCACCATAGACTGTAATTTATAATCTTTTGTCGGAAGAAAGGTAGTTGCATGTATGTCATTAGGCACACAACTACAAGTGTCGTCTCTGGCTGCAACTGCGCGTATTCAATGCGACCACCAAGTGTTGTTTTGTAGGGGGTGTTGTTGCATGTCTGTCACTATAGTCACGCAACAGTAAGTGTCGGCCCCGACCGCAACTCTGTGATGGTTTATCAAGGAAGGGGCAATTGCATGTCCGTCACTAGACATGCAACTACCAGTGTCGCCCCTGGTGCAATTGCATGCCTTCCACATGGTTGCATCCCAGTGGTGTTTGTCAAGCGGGGAGAGGCAATTGCAAGTCCAACACTAGACACGCAACTGCAAGTGTCACCCCCTAAATGCAACTGCATGTCTTCAACGAGACTGCAATTCTGTACTGTTTTTATCAGGTGAGGGGTTAGTTGCATGTCAATCATTAGTTGCACGACTGCAAGTGTCGCCTCCAAATGCAACTCCTTATCTTCCATGCGATTCAAACTCAGTGGTGTTTGGTCGAATGGAGGAGAGGCAATTGCATGTCCACTACTATGCATGCAATTGCAAGTGTCGCCCCCGACTGCAACTGCGTGTCTTCAACGAGGTTGCAACTTGTTGGTGTTTATAGTCAAGGGGATGGGGCAGTTGCATGTCTATCACTAGGCATGCAAGTGCAAGTGTGATGACCCACAAGTATAGGGGATCTATTGTAGTCCTTTCAATAAGTAAGAGTGTCGAATTCAACGAGGAGCAGAAGGAAATGATAAGCGGTTTTCAGCAAGGTATTCTCTGCAAGTACTGAAATAAGTGGTAACAGATAGTTTTGTGATAAGGTAAATTGTAACGAGCAACAAGTAACAAAAGTAAATAAGGTGCAGCAAGGTGCAGCAAGGTGGCCCAATCCTTTTTGTAGCAAACGACAAGTCTGAACAAACTCTTATAATAGGAAAAGCGCTCCCGAGAACACATGGGAATATCGTCAAGGTAGTTTTCATCACGCTCATATGATTTGCGTTCGGTACTTTGATAATTTGATATGTGGGTGGACCGGTGCTTGGGTGCTGTTCTTACTTGAGCAAGCATCCCACTTATGATTAACCTCTATTGCAAGCATCCGCAACTACAACAAAAGTATTAAGGTAGACATAACCATAGCATGAAACATATGGATCCAAATCAGCCCCTTACGAAGCAACGCATAAACTAACACTACAGGAATCAGCTACTTTGCCATCTGCCACGGTGGACGGCAAAGGCATGGATGGCGGACGGCAAAGATCTTTGCCGTCCGCCGCGGACGGCAAAAGGGGACGGCAAAGTAGGGGGCGGCAAAGAGCTACTTTGTCGTCTGCTTCGGGCGGCTGACGGCAAAGGGACCTTTGCCATCAGCAGCGGACGGCAAAGAATGCAGACGACAATAAATGCGCTGTTACTCCATTAGGTGGTTAACGGCAGGCCTTTGCCGTCCGCCCCGGACGGCAAAGGGCATGGCTCTTTGCCATCAGCTGGCAGACGGCAAAGGCTACCATCTGCTGGCAGATGACAAAGAGCCTATATTGCCCCATTTAATTCTGTTTTTTCTTATATCAATTCATTTTCACATAAAATCTCTCTCTCTCTCTCTCACTCACTCACACACACACACACACACACATGTATCACCAATATAACATATCCAACACATATTACCAATAGTCATGAACACATATATATCCAACACATATTACCAGTAGTAGCAAGTTTCATCCATACATATACATAGTTCCATCAATATTACACAGTTTCATCCATAGGTAGCAAGTTTCACAAAGTCAAAACTATATTATTACTAAGATCTTCTCTGGATCTTCTTCTTTTCTTCCAACCTGCATAACAAAAACACTAAGAAAGAGAGAATGAGTTAGGAGTAGAAATGTAGCATTTCACTTGGTGAAATGCAATGCTGTAGGAGCCAGCACTTCAGATCAAGACAATCTTAAATTAGTGTAAAGTTATGACAGATCCATGCATGTGTACATAAAGCAATTAACCATAGTTGTACGTCCTAGCTACTCTAGCAAATACTCCTACTCTATTGCAATACAGAAGAACATTGTGCTGCTGTAGTAAGTAGAGGAGTAGGAACAACATGCTGCCTGTGGGAAACTGATCCAAGGACACACCTGGTGGCCGATGGGCTTGGCCGGCGCTACTCCAGCGAGGGGCGTCACTCCGGCAAGGAGGAGGCCCGTGCGGCGAGGAGGATGCTACTCCCAAGACTCCCATGCATGTCGTCCTCAAGATTTACCTAAAACATATAAGCAACAAGGATGAGTACAAAGACTCAGCAAGTTCATAAAGGAATAATAAACAGTACTCATATCAATATACCAAGACTCGGTTAACACCATACACTCATTAGTGTTCAACACATATAATGGTGCCCTACATGCCTACATGCTCATCTCATTTCATTGCGTATACCGGTATAGCTTGAGTGGACGCCCGTCGACATCCACTCACTCCAATATGTGGAGGTTGCCTCCAAAGTAGGTCGCAACCCAACAATGAAGGTCTCAATGTTCCCACCAAGGTAGTGCATGCCTTCATTCACTATCATCATGAGTGCAAGTATGCAAATGCAAGCATAGTACTTGAATCAACATATCATGGTCATCGTCATCGCCATCATAATAAACATCATTGACATGGAAGATATCATAAATAAAAATGGAATGTAGAGATTATGCAAGTCATTATCCCGTCGTGAACTTGCCTCAACCGCGGGGCACAAATCCGTACTCGAAGTACCCACACTTGTCATCAAGCATATATCTCAGTCACAGCAAAGCATGGTCTCAACACATAAGAATATATAATTTAGTGGCGCTCCTACGCACAAGACCCCAGCTCATACGTACGTTATCACATTATAAGTCCTCATATCATCAACGATGACAAAATCTTAGAGTATAAGTCTAGTTACAATCACCAAATCAAACATAAAATTCTGTCCAACATAGTACAGTCATCTTAATAATTCCATAGGATTTAGTGTATAACACGAAATCTAACAAATAATATATGTTTAAGCATCTGCAGAATATCCTCTACAATTTTTGTGTTGTGACTTTAATTTAATTAAACCTCTAGCATGGCCTAAACTGCCATACAACAAATTCTGCACCCCAGGAACATAAATTTCGGGACAGAAAACTAAAATGATGGCTGCTCTCAAACCGTACATCCAAACGAAGCAAATAGGTACTCTCGGAAACCTTGGGACTTTATCTAAAACTTATGTAAAGGGGCCGACTCTAAATTCTAAGCATAGCTAACTCATTTTTTAGATAGAAGCTTGCTGTCCAGAACTGTCAGACACTGCAGTTTTTAACTGAACCAAGTTCAGTGATGTACAGCAAGGGAAAACCAGTGTACAAGAGCATTTCTAATCCTCACGTGTAAGATAAAACAGAATTATAACTTGCAAACTAACTCCTCTCCCCAGGTTTAATTGCTTACACGCATATAGACATGTTCGTCAAGCTGTTGGCATACCTGAACAGGCAAAACAGGCCACATCAAACAATCCAGCCAAGATGCTAACCCACCTACAGGAACTATGTTGCTCCAGCGCTAAAGATCGAACCAAGAGTGACACAAGGAGTTGGAGAAGCAACAGACCGGGGGTGGGCCGATGGCTAGCAGCAGCCCGTGCTCCACCGGCAGCTGCGGCGGCCACGAAGACGCAAGGAGCAGGGGAGCGAGAGCAGCCTCCACACGGCAGCGACCACGACGAGAAGCGACGCCAAGAACAGGAGCAATCTCACAGCGATGGCAATCACGCCACCAGCAGCAGCAGCGACCTGACGGCTGCGGCCTCCCATGGATAAGATGAGAGGAAGACTTGGAAAGGGGAATAGAAGAAAAACAGGGCTTGAGCACAGCGTACAGCGGCGCAACGGGCATGAGGCAGCGTGGGGCGGCGGCGGCGACGCGGGGACCCGGGCGGGGCGCAGAGGAGCTCGGTGCTCAGCTCCCATGGCGGCGGCGGATCTCGAGGTCGGGGCGACCGGCGACGAGCCTTCCGCGGCGGGGCGGC